>NW_024714060.1:0-11496 GCF_018991925.1 Homarus americanus
CTTCTTCTTCTTCTTCTGCTTCTTCTTCTTCTTCTTCTTCTTCTTCTTCTTCTTCTTCTTCTTCTTCTTCTTCTTCTTCTTCTGCTTCTTCTTCTTCTTCTTCTTCTTCTTCTTCTTCTTCTTCTTCTTCTTCTTCTTCTTCTTCTTCTTCTTCTTCTTCTTCTTCTTCTTCTTCTTCTTCTTCTTCTTCTTCTTCTTCTTCTTCTTCTTCTTCTTCTTCTTCTTCTTCTTCTTCTTCTTCTTCTTCTTCTTCTTCTTCTTCTTCTTCCATGCATTATTTCATTATCAACCCAATAAAAATTCGAACGCCTTAACTTTACACACCGTGGTCCTGGGTTGTGGGTGGAGAGGGGGAATGGGGGGACTGTTGGGGGAGGGCGGGGGGAGACTTCTATGTTTGTCTTTGATACCCCCAAAATGTTCTACACTACTGAGGGTACACACAAACACTTATTATCTTGAAAATAGGTTCTTATTCTCGTACGGGAGATATACAGAGGAACAAAGAAACTGGCTTCCACACCATTAGGACTAGTGATCTCAACTACCTGTATCACTCCGCGCTGGCATGTACAGATACCACCATTCACAAGCTGAATACATAATATGTAAATATGATAATTCACATACATAACATGGTGCATAATAAATGGAAATATTTCAAAGGATTAATACATGTTCTGTAATACTTTACTATACATAATTAATAGAGTAATATAAGAATACACAGGTTAAGGTATTACTTCGTGTCCATATTATACACCTCCCTCCCCCCTATACGCTCATAGTTTCATCTTGAGCGGACCTTTTGTTTCTGAGCCGCTCGGACCTGCGGAGTACCGGGGCAGAAACACAAGGTGGGGATAGATTTACTGTAAAGACATTACATTAGGGGACTCTACTGGGGAAGGGTCAACACTAGGCAGCTCCACAGGTCGGAGGAAACGACGGTTCCTCCACCATACTCTACCACTCGGAAGACGCACTTGGTAGTCCCTGGACCGGCCAATTCCCATGACAACCCCAACCTTGTCCCAGCGGTGAGATACCGGATCTTGAATCCTGACCTGCTGGCCGATACTCAACCTGGGAAGGGGGCGGGCATGACAGTCGTACCGAGCAGCGACATCTGCGGCTCGTTCTGCTGCACGGCGGTCATATTGTTCAGTCTTGGCTTGCCATTCTTGAGAAAATGACTTCGGATGGGCAGGAACACAAGACCTGAGATGATATCCACATAGAACCTGGGCTGTGGAGCGTCCGGTGAAGTTCGGAGTGTTGCGTTACTCTAACAAACCTCGATCGAAGTCCTCGCAGTCGATATTTCCTGAGGGTGACACCCTAAGGATCAGGTGTTTAACAGTCTTGACTGCGGCTTCAGCGTGTCCATTCGCCTGGGGGTAGTGGGGCGAGGTCACGACATGACTGACTCCCCAATGGTCCATGAAGTCCTGGAACTCGTGGCTGGTGAACTGGGGTCCACCATCAGTCCTGAGGCGGAGGGGAACACCAACTTCTCCGAAGTAATGTCTGAAATTCCGGATGGTAGCAGTAGCCGTTGTATCACTACCACAGGGGACGACAACAGGCCATCCAGACATTCGGTCGGCAATGACGAGGAAGGACTTCCCTGCCACTGCAAAGAATTCGGCCGACACAGACTCGAAGGGTCTTGAAGGGTTATCGTCGCACATTAAAGGTTCCTGTTGCTGGCTGGGTTGCAGAATCTGGCACGGCTCACAGGCACGGACGGTACTTGCAATGTCCGAATCGATTCCGGGCCAAAATACAGTCTGCTTCGCCCGTCGCTTGGTGGCCTCCATTCCTCGATGGCAGTCGCGAAGGCGGGTCAAGGTACGGCGGCGTAGGGCAGCAGGAATGACTACTCGTGGACCGTACAAGACGAGGTCTGCGTCACAATAGAGGTCCTCTCGTATCTTCCAGTACGGGAGTAGCGATTCATGAAGGTCGTATCGGTTAGATGGAAATCCCTGGGACACAGTCGACGAGCCGGATATAGGAAGGGTCGGCCCGGGCTGCGGTGCGGAGATCTTCAAGGGTCTTGTCTGCATCCGGTGCTGTAGACTCTTCTGATGTGAAGACGGCCTTCAATGAGACTACTGACTTGAGGGATGCGGCAGCTGTAGAACACAACATCTCGTCCTCTGGGGTGGGGCGACTGACAGGGGCGCGGGACAGGGCATCCGGGATGCACATTAGCTTACCGGCACGCCACACAGCCGTGAAGAGATAAGGCGAGAGCTTCTCATTCAAACGTTGAAGGCGAGGATTCTCTACTGCAACCAAAGAGTAGTGATTGATAATAGGTACAAGAGGGCGATGATCCGTGAAGAGGGTGAAGTGCTGAAGTCCTATCAGGTAGAAGCGGCACTTCGCCATCGCCCAGACAACAGCCAACATCTCCAGCTCAATCGTGGCATATCGGGTCTCAGCGTCCGTCAGGAACCGGGATCCAAACTGAATTAAGCGGAGTTGTTCACCGCCATGGTCCTGCAGAAGGGCGTAACCAACGCCGTAGAGTCTGGAGGTGTCAGTCTGGAGGACGGTGGGTACGGCTGGGTCGTAACAGGCGAGGACAGGTGGACTTAAGAGGGCTTGCTTGACTCGCTGGAAGGCCTCTTGATGATCTGGGGTCCACAGGAATGTCCTGGGGCTCAGCAGGGGGCGTAACGGCTGGGCTGCGGCAGAGATGTCAGGTGAAAATTCAGCCAGCTGATTGACCAGACCCAAAAAAGAACGGAGGTCTGTCAGGTTGGCAGGGGTTGGAAAATCCCTGATTCCACTTAATTTCTCCGGGTCTGCTGAGAGAGTGTACCCACAGAAGTTCACTGATGGTGCGGCGACTACAAACTTGTCAGCGTTGAGGGTAATCCCTTACTTTCGACATCTGGTGAGAACTTCATATATTCGGGAGAGGTGGGCACAGTAGTCTTCGTCATGGAGTAAAATATCATCAACCACCTTGACACAATTCGTGACTCCTTGAAGGGCTGCGTCACCACGTTGACAGAATGCATCGCCCGTAGCGGCAAATCCCATGGGGCCTCTGCAATACTGATATCTTCCATATGGTGTGATGAATGTAGTCAAATGCTGGTCTTCTTCGGCCAACTCGATCTGCCAATAACCACATAAGGCGTCCATAGTTGTAAAAAACTTCGCCTTCGGGTCCACATTTCGAACAGCTGCGAAGGGTGTGGGTGAAGGGTGGGCTGGACGGGAAACTTGCTGGTTAAGTTTTGACAGATCGGTGGTGATCCGTACTCCACCACGAGGTTTGGCGACGGGGACGAGAGGGTGGCACCAAGGTGAAGGTTCGTCTCCGGCCGGCTTGATGATTCCCTGAGCAGCCATGGAGTCAAGCTCTTGTCTAACTAGCTCCTTGTAGGCGTGAGGAATCAAACGAGGGGTGTGGATGGCAAAAGGTGTGGCACCATCCTTAAGATGAATCTTCATAGGTGGACCCACCATCGGCTTGAGTGGTGTGGATCCCAAAGATTTCTTCGTAACCAACACGTCAGCAAACTCCTTGAGAAGGTAAGCTCTTGCATCAGAAGGGGACGTGTTTGTAGAGATAGGGAGTTCCTTCAACCTGTTGACTTGGGTGACCTTTAAAATAGGTTTGGGGAATTCCTTGGAAATAATGGCCAACTCTTGACAAGGGCCATATGATAAAAGCGGAGTCGGGATCCCATCATGAACATCAATCCGGGCTGAGCAAGACTGCTTACCAAAGGTAAGAGTAGCTGTCTGACTGCCGCCAATTATTTGTTGTCATTATGGGGTCTAAAAAAACAGCGGCCAGATCAGAACTGTTGTCTAATTGCGGTAATAATTCAATCTTCATCTCTACATAATTGGTTTGATAACAAGAATAATGATTAAGGCAGTGTTAAGGTAACTGGTTCAGGGTGTGTGTGTGTGTGTGTGTGTGTGTGTGTTACATAGTGTGCAGCTTATTAGTCACACACACACACACACACACACACACACACAGGACCTCTTTACACTATAACCACCACCACACCACAACCATACCAAAACCACCCCCACACCACCACTCCACCACACCACAACCATACCAAAACCACCCCTACACCACCACTCCACCACACCATAACCACTACTATACCACAACCACCACACAACAAATACCACCACATAAATACTACCACTACTAACCACAACCACCACTACACTCCATCAAATCCACCACCACACCCTCACAACCACCACCACACCAATAAACCACCACCCTCCACACCACACAAACCACCACACACAAACAAATACCACCACATAAATACTACCACTACACCAAAACCACCACCACTCAACCACACCATAACCACTACTATACCACCACCACACCACAACCACCACACAACCACCACCACACAACCACCACCACACAACCACCACCACACCATAACCACTACTATACCACAACCACCACACAACAAATACCACCACATAAATACTACCACTACACCACAACCACCACTACACCACAACCACCACCACACCACACCACAACCACCACCACACCACAACCACCACCACACCACAACCACCACACAACAAATACCACCACATAAATACTACCACTACACCACAACCACCACTACACCACAAACACCACCACACTACATCCACCACATAACCACCACCACACCATAACCACCGTCACACCACAACCACCACACAACAAATACCACCACATAAATACTACCACTACACTACAACCACCTCACAACCACCACCACACCATAACCACCACCACACCACAACCACCACACAACAAATACCACCACATAAATACTACCACTACACCACAACCACCACTACACGACAACCACCACCACACCACAACTACCACTACACCACACACTAGATAATGAGGCAACTTTTTGCCCGAGTCGATAGTCTGTGATGTGTACGACTTTTAATTGTTGACATTTTAAGTGTTTATGTTGTATCACTCACACCACATACTGCCAGTGAGACGCTCTCGTGTTTAATAAATGGTTGCCCCTCGTGTAACGAGGATGGCCGGCCCAAGGGTCACCTAGGCGTGAATTTGTTTAAGGAGCGTGTCAAGGAATAGTGCGAGAAGACCGGGCAGTTCGCCAACTGCCCTGGCGAACCATTACCCCGGAATACGATTAGTAAATCTATTAACAATCAGGTTCCCAATTACTACTGGGTAGACAGAGGCAAATGATTAAAGAACCTTGCCCATAGTTTAACCATGCCGAATCCGGGTCCGCTCTCTTGCTAGGCGAGCTTGCTTGTCCATTACACCACAGATACAAACACGTACGGCTCACCTGAAGATTAGTCCCTGCAGTTTATTTTACCCTAAGATTAACCTCTAACACTTTTTTGGGGAGATGAAGTTGGGTTGGGTTAGTTTAGATTAGATTAGGTAAGGTTAGGTTAGATTAGATTATAATTAGGGTGGTTAATCTTAAGGTGAAATAGCTGGACTAATCTTCGTTGATCCCATACAGTCAAATTAACAAAATGCAAGCTGTATGGGATTAGATTTAACTATTAATCTATGTACTGTTACCAAACCTAACATAATGTAACGTAACGTTACGTAATGTAACGTAACGTAACGTAATTTATAATAGAATAATATAAAAAATTTAAAACTTAAAACTCATGAAAAAATACAGCAAACGAAAAAGAAAAATGATTTGTCGATGTATTATTATTATTATTATTATTATTATTATTATTATTATTATTATTATTATTATTATTAAGCCCTAGTACATCGAATAATGTTACGCCACCAAAGAATTAATAAAAATTTTGTTTTTTCCTACACCACTCAGTTTGAGTGTTCAGCCCCGCCCACTGACTACTGACCAGCCGCCATCATATTAATAACTTTCATTTTGTTTTAATTTAGTATTGATTAAATAATAGATAAAAGCTTAAATCGGTTGTGATATCTGCTATTAAAAATTAATTAACGAATTTATATGTTGTTACGTAGTACTATCTTATATATCAGTTCGGTAATATTAGAAAAGTGGGATCTTTTTAAGCGAAGTTTAAATGGCTGCCGGTGGACGTGTTGTTGTTAACTAGGGAAAGGATTTAAAGTGTAAGTTAACATGAACAACAGTGCCTTCGCGTGTGACTAAAAAGGATTAAAGTTTTTATGAGAATGCCAAGAAGAGACGACAGTGCTCTGATATACAGTAGAGTTTAGACTAAAAATGGTTGAAAAACTTAGGAAAAGAATAGTCATCTGGGCTCTGATTCGGTAGTTTGGGTAGAGCAAAGTAATCATTCCTCCTTTTAATTAGAAATGAACAGTACAAAATAAATGGAATGTTTTCTATCAGCGGTTCAGAAACAGTTGCATTCCAAATAACAAGATGTATATAAAAAACTGCCGACAAAGCGGTGGTCTTTAAGGGAAGATAATGCACCAAGTCTGTAAGAGAAAGTTCACCTGACCATGACATCAGCCCGCAGTGTCTACCTCCTAACGCCCCTGGTATGTTATAGTCAATGAATCAAGGGATCATTGCACATTTGAAGAAGCTTAACACGCCAAAGCCTCTTAATGGCATGTTAAATGCTGGTGAAGGTGGTGATCTCGACGCTGCACGAGGCTCCTGGATAAATTATAATATTTATCACACCATCACTGAACCCCGAGTCCTAGCCAGACGTTACACAAGCTACAGGTAATAGTGTTGTGGTGCAAACTATGGCCTTCAGTGGTAAATGAGTTAGAGGTTCACTGATTCAACTGTAGAAATCAAGTATCCTTGAAATAGTAAAATTGTTCCAGGGTTTGATGTCATGGACACCCAGGACCTAGATAATAAGCCATGTGAAGTGTAAGAATCACATACAGCAGAGTTAGTTCACCCAGTTGTGGATGTGTTTTCCTAACTTTGCTGTTGGGGAAGTAAAGGTGGTCGAGTGTAGTATTGGTCACATTACCTTGTATACCTACAAAAAGCTTAACTCTCACCATGTTGTATCCATACTGACCTTAACAACTCGCCAGGCTTATGTGATCCACATTCACAAGAGAAGTAATTTTTCCCTGCCTTCGAACTGACTGACGAGGACACTAACCTGGCAAGGGGATTATAGGCACAAACCCACTTTAAGAGAAGTAAAAAACATGAATGACAAGTCTCTCGAGTCACTGAGGACCTGACCACCCACCACCAGCACCTGTACCACTTAGTCATACCGTAAGTGCAAACAGTCATTAGTGCATATTTTGGCAACGATGTGTTTTTGGGCGCGGCCTTAATGACAACAGACAAAACGAACCAATTAAACCAAACCTAAAGATCTTGAGATATTTTAAAGTTGAATTTGGTTGGGTGGTTTTGCTTATCGTCATTATCAGTTTAGTCATGATTAGACCAGAACCTACAATGGATAAATTCAAACAGTGATGGATAAATTCAAACAGTGATGGATAAATTCAAACAGCAAGCATTTTTTAGCAGAATTTCATATTCCAGGATATAACCTATTTAAATTTGACAGAGTAGGAAGGAGAGGTGGCGGTGTAGCAGTGTATATCAGGGTGTCATTAAAAAGCTGCAATAAATCAAACATTAAAACAAATAGCGACAATGAAAGTATTTGGGTAGAGATTGGTGAGGGCAGTGAATCCGTAGTCATTGGTGTTATATATAGACCACCTAATTTGAGTAGGAACGATTGTAAATTGCTATGGGAGGAAATAAAGAAGGCATCTGATAGAAACAATGTATGTATTCTAGGCGATTTCAACTTTTCAGGCATAGATTGGAAAAATCAACTTAGCGATAATGAATCTGAAGATTTTCTAGAAGTAGTACAAGATAGTTTTTTATATCAATTCATAAACTCGCCCACTAGAGGAAATAATATCCTCTATTTAGTTCTCAGTAATAATGAAAATCTAGTAAAAGATGTTGAGATTGGAGACGAACTAGGGAACAGTGATCATAAAGCCATATATTTTAACATAATATGGGATGGCAGGAAGAAGGAAAATTCGGCCTTGATCCCGGATTTTAGGAAGGCTAATTACGGTAGCTTAAGGAGAGACCTAAGGGATGACCCTATGGTCAAAAGATTAATCCCCCCCACACCTCCGGAAACTGTCAACTTAGGACGGGATAACCCCGAATTTAATTTAGCAGCTACTTATGAACAATTTATTGCGACAATCAATAATGCCCAAAATAAACACATCCCTAAAAGAAAATTCAGATCGATACGGAACCAACCAAAATGGATGAATAATAGACTCTTAGATCTTCTAGGGAAAAAGAAAGGAGTATATAGAAAAGTTAAGAAAGGCGAAAATCACTTACTTGGTTACTATCAGAACCTAACAAGACAGGTAAAACAGAAATTAGGAAAGCAAAGAGAAATTATGAAATCAAGGTAGTAAACGAATCGAAAAATAACCCCAAAGCTTTTTATCAACTGTATAAATCAAAGGTTAGAGATACAATAGGTCCCCTTAAAACTACGACAGGAGAAATGACTGATGATGAGTTAGAAATGTGTAGTACGTTAAATAGTCATTTTCGCTCCGTATTCACAAATGAAAACCTAGCACAGTTTCCAGAAGTTCATAAGGTATATAACGACAGTATAGAAATATGTTGATGAATATCAATATTACTAGTAACGATGCCAGCGAATAACAAACTGAAGCTCCTCATAAATCGCCTTAACCGGCATCATATATATAAAGCAGAATATTAAAAAAGAATGTAGAGGATTTGTTGCTGAGTAATCCATTAGCGCTCTATCACAAGTCATTAGAATCGGGCCTAGCTGCGAAGCTTGAAACTTGCAAACGTAGTCCTGACTTCAAAAAGGGCGATAACCACAGCACTAAACATTCCATAAGCCCTCACGCCAATCATAGGCAAGTTGCTAGAGTCAATTATTAAGGCTAAAAATCGCAGCCACCCTATCTCAACTTAATTCATTCTTCAAAGCACGGGTTCACCCAGGGACGTTCTTTGTTCCCCACAAATTTGCTTAGCTTTTTTTTTCTAAATATAAAGCGGTAGATAATGATGTCGCAGATATAATTTATTTAGAGATTTCCAGTAAAGCATCTGATAGAGTCCATGAGAGATTACGATAAGGAAGGTAGTAGCACATGGAATAGGTGGATCAGTAAAATGGATTAGGTACCGCGGTTAACTGGTAGGAAACAAAGAGTCAGCATAAATGGATAAAAGTCAGACTGGGGTGCGGTCATCAAAAGCGAGCCCCCAGGGATCTGTATATTAGGCCCTCTGCCAGTTTGCCATGGCCTTATTAATGATCTTGATTTAGCGAGCAACTAGTAGGATTAGTAAATTTGCAGATGATACCAAAATGGGGAGAGTGATAAATCTGGCAGTGACTTTGAACACCTTCAAAGAGATCTAGATACCTTACATGAGTGGTCAGTAGACTGGCAAAATGAATTTTAATACTGAAATGCAAGGTACTACAGATAGGGTTACTAAATGGCGCAAACGTTAAGTATAAACTAGGTAACACGAAATAGAAAACCTAGTTTGTGAAAAAGATCTAGGTGTATTTGTTAGCAACGACTTGAAACCTAGAAAACAATGTATTAGCGTTCGCAACAAGGCAAACAGGATTCTTGGGTTCATATCTAGATCTGTGAGTAACAGAACTGCTGACGTTATCTTGAAACTTTACCTAGCATTAGTGAGGCCACACATGGATTATGCGGTTCAGTTCTGGTGTCCTTATTATAGAATGGACATAGATTCTCTGGAGAGAGTACAAAGAAGAATGACAAAAATGATCCATAATATTAGAAACCTTCCATATGAAGAAAGACTGAAAAGCTTAGGCTTGCATTCATTAGAGAGGCGTAGAGTTAGGAGAGATATGATAGAGGTGTTCAAGTGGGTAAGTGGGATTAACAAGGGTAAAATGGAAGATGTTCTGAAGCTCAGTAATAACGAAATAACTAGAACAAATGGCTTTAAATTAGATAAATTCCGATTCAGAAAGGATATAGGCAAGCACTGGTTTGGTAATAGAGTTGTGGATATGTGGAATAGGCTACCGAGTGCTATAGTAGGATCGGGGACGCTAGGGAGCTTCAAGACGAAGTTGGATAGGCACATGGAAGTGCTGGGATGGGTGTGAAAGGGATCTGCCCTGTATGGGCCAGTCGGCCTCCTGCAGTGTCCCACTTTCTTATGTTCTATGTTCTACATTGTTGTCAGAAATTTGTCATGAATAATTAATTTTAATAATTGTTAAGATCATTATCGCAGTCTTTAGCACACTGGGGGCCATGGCCCCCAGCAAAATTTAGGGGACCATAAGCTGAGGCTATGTACACATAAAAATCCCAAGCCGCACCACACTAGAACAGCCAGTCAGCAGCTGAGCCAGCCAGAGATATGGATTGGGAGAGGGGGGCCATGGATAAGGATCATATATGAAAAGTGGGTAATGATCAGAAAAAGTTTGGGAACACCATGGCACCTGCAGTATCATACACTTATATTAAAACAAACTAAACCAACCAACTAAACCTACCTAATCTAACATTACCTAATATAACCGAACCTAACCTAACTTTATTTGGTAAAGATTCGAAAAAGGTCACTTTATCGCATTTTCGTCGGAAATTTATATTCTTCGATTTTTTTTATACTTTGAGATTTCACTTGAAAATTTAATTTTTATCGCACAGAGTGGGCAGGGCTTTGAGGTAAAGGGAAATCGTGAGGTAAAACACGCAAAACGCTGACGAAATTAAACCTAACTGTTACGTTTTAAATGCAGGAAAGTGGCTTTCTTACCGTAGAACTCGGATACCTTCACACTGGTTACTCACCCAAGAGATTATGGTGTATCACTACGTAGAATTTTGCTCTGCTTCCGGCATTCAATGCGTTATGTACTTGATAAATGATGGTTTAATGAATTCCACTAACTTCCAACATCCATCTAAGTTATTGGTTATACTTTGTCATAACCAATCAGTCATTACCCTTGGTAATATTAATAATAGAGGGATCACAGATACGGGCAGATGATTGCACTTACGTTTATTTGGCACAATTCCATACACTAGACTTATAATTTGCATGGATAGGTCAGTCACTCACATTCACGCCACAGTACCGTAAGTTATAAGGGAGAGTTTGTCAACCTGGTAAATTAATCGTTTAGATCTATTAGGCCGGCCTGGAGTGCTCTTGTAGCAAACAGGCCCTCACCATTGATCACTTCCTTTACAGGACGTGTTAACTTGTCGCTGGACTTAACAAAAAAATCTCGGGGATTTGCACACACAGACCCGTAGCACTGGTAGGACTGTATGGCCCCTGATCTTAAGTCCGCGGAGAAGGAGGTCTTCTCTAACCCAAGGTCTAAAGCCTACTGGCTAAATTTGCTTTTTTTGAGGCGTGAAGCGATGAACAGTACACCACT
>NW_024714061.1:0-11163 GCF_018991925.1 Homarus americanus
TCTGGAATCTCACAGGAATAACCTTATTCATCAGGCTGATACAATACTTTGGTGACAGAAGAAATTAATCAGTATTTATTATTGAACACACTGACTGGTGTTAAACCTGTGTTAATAATTTGAATCTCGGTTTATTTTGCATCGTGGTTGTCGTAGTGAAAATATTGAATCAAATTTTAATAGAGAAATAGATTGTTTTATGGAAGAGATGGGAATAAATTTATATGAGAATTAGTATGGTAAAGTAAGGGGGTATGCCTATCTAGTTATACAGGTAAAGGTGTGTTTCTGTGTCATGTAAACAGTGATTTGATGTCGTGGTAGTTTATTGTACGAAGATTATTGATCATTAGTGATACAAATAGTTATAGGTCGATTTATCTTTTGAGTTGTCATGTTTTTCTATTTTCTTATCGGGATTCTTATTATTATTTGCAGGTCTGTTATTTTTCATTCACTCTTTCGATCGTTCCTTGTTCATTCTACACTTCATGATATTACGTAAGGTCATTCAATTAGTCATATGTTATGTTATGTTATGTTATGTTATGTTATGTTATGTTATTATGTTATGTTATGTTATGTTATGTTATGTTATGTTATGTTATGTTATGTTATGTTATGTTAGGCTAGGTAGTTTAGGTTAGCATTCCAATGTTTTGCCTTCAATTAAAAAACAAAATGGGAGAGGGAGGTGGCAGGCAGCTATCAAACAGGGAGGTACTGCCGCCTGGGAAGATATTGAAAGCATAATGTGTTGCAGGGTTTCAATTATTTATTTTACCATTGACAACAAAACATATATCGTTTCTCACTTTTGATCTGTTTTATTTTGTCCATTTCTGTATTTAATTATGATTTTTTTTTTTTTTTTTTCGTCTCTTAAGCCTCGATTTCGGTCGATCACCTGAGTCCGGGTAGCCACAGGTGACCCAAGCGGCAGTAACCACATAACATTTTCAAGTAAGTTATTTAATTTAAAAGAAAACAAAATCGTCCTTTACATGCATACGTACTAAGACATGGTAGATGGTAGTATTGGTAAGGAATAGTTTGGTTTGTGTATTGAAGAGTAATGTGTTGTTAAGTAGTCATGATGTTGTTGTGGTCGAGGACAGGCACCATAAGGAAAGTGTCTTAATATTGTTTGTCTACACTTGACTCTGGAGAGCGTCTGTGTACTGGAGCTTCTGAAGAATATGTGTCTTAGGTCCACAAGACTTGATTATTTTGTTTACATTGACCCATCAAATAGAAGATGGTGAACATAAGGTAACTCATAGGTGTAGATGGTGTATTGTGGAACACCTGGTAATATCTGATGACCAGGTGTGTTGATGTATTGGAAGTAATTAGTCAATGTTGTTATGTCGTTAGCTTCGTGTGGTTGTGTTTATAGCTTCAGGCAGTTAACCTTGTACAGTGACAGTTACTAACAAGAGGTTGATGATCGTTAAGGTAATCAATAATACGTACAGCTACATTACGGTAATTACTGTTATTTTTGAGGAACCTTTCATAGTATATGTACTTATCCATGTAATGAACCAAGACCACACTGGTGGATCACTGGCCAAGACCACACTGGTGGATCACTGGCCAAGACCACACTGGTGGATCACTGGCCAAGACCACACTGGTAGATCACTGGCCAAGACCACACTGGTGGGTCACTGGCCAAGACCACACTGGTGGGTCACTGGCCAAGACGTTACTCTAAACAGTTTAATTTTTCCTTTTGTTGGTCAGGTCAACATTTAGGACCATTTAGGGATACAGGAGGTCAGGCGCCGCCATCTTGTTTACGTCCCGGGTCACGACATGGCCGGCCGCCCACAGTGCCACAACACGGAGGAGGGCGGCGGCACTCATGGCACTCATCATGCATGACCAGTAAAAACAGTTCTATGTATTATCTGTTCCTTCTGCTGAACAAATAATCAAAACTGAGATCACTTTGTTGTTACCTGCCCAAGTACCTGTTAATGAGGTCAACAGGTAATAACTTACAACTAGCAGCACCTGGATGGAGGCCTAATTTTACCTGTCTTAACATCTGACAATTCCATTATGGCGTCTTCAGGTGTTTTCCTTTATAAGTAACAAATACCAACACTGCCTTTTCATTACCTTCCGGATACCTTCTCGGGTTGGTGACTCAGGCCTGGGGACCGTCTCACGTAAATTGCAGGTAACATTATCTTACAGCGACCCAGCAACAGTCAGCGAGGTTAATAGAGTGTTTCACGTAAGGAAGATTGTCTTAAGTGTCAATATATATAATAAAAACCAACGCACAGAGGAAAATAAAGCAAAGTAAATCATAATATTAGTGACAGGGAAAAAATTATCTCTCGCAGTTCAGGGAAAATTATCTGTATTTTTCCTGAAGTATTTTATTTTTTTACCCTGCCAGCTAGTAAATGGACTTACTCAAGACTATACGTGTTTGAAGACCTCAGTTAAGGCACAGACATGCACACAAACAAACACCAATTAAATAAAATCAACTGTGTTTTTTTTTTTTACATAAACTTGTCAATACGATACACCAAAAGACGTAGATTATATAACGACCTATAATTATTTCATCATAACACCGAACACTATAATAATCCTAGTGATGTTATATTGTATAATGTTAGGTATTCTAAGCTATTTAATACACTAGTCATGAACAATTAAAACAATAGGGTTTAATTTCTTCAAACTTAATGTGTAAATAAGTAACACAAATTTTAAATATTTATGTTTATGAAAAAAAATAATAAATATGAGGATGTTTATTTAATTTTTTGACTACGGTGATTTACTCTGGGGAAAAAATTACTCTTTCGCCAAATGATTTCATCTACGGCAAAAATAACAAGAAAAAACTGAAAAAATAATGTATCCACTTTTGTTTCGGCAATGTCATCATCGTGACGACACATTTGACACCTGAAGAACACTGTAATGAATTCTTGAACACCACAGAGAACACTAACTTTGAACACCTGAAGTAATGAACTACTGAACATCAAGAACACTAATGAACCCCTGAACACCATGAACAACACTAATGAACTCTTAAACATCACAGAGAACACTATTGAACTCTTGAACACCATGAACAACACTATTGAACTCTTGAACACCATGAACAACACTAACATAACTGTGAACACCAAAGCCCTGCAATACATTAATACACTGATGGTTCAAAAAGGCATTAAGTTGCACACAATGTCTTCTTCAATACAGTGTAGACCCCCAAAAAACACTGAAATACGCGTCTCAGTACGCTAGATAAATTACAGGGTGAGGCAGAAGTCGGACAGGCATTTTATTTTTCACTACACTGTAACCATGTTTAATATTGTACATCAGTAAGTTTAGGCAAATGAATAAATAAACATTCTTGTACAGTGTCAATTTTTTTATTTTTTTATTTTTTACTATGATTAGAAATGTCTTTTTCGACTCTTTGATATCTTTGGCACACCCTGTACACCTCTTTGGCACACCCTGTACATCTCTTTGGAACACCCTGTACACCTCTTTGGAACACCCTGTACATCTCTTTGGCACACCCTGTACATCTCTTTCACACCCTGTACACCTCTGCCACACCTTGTATATCTGTCATTACACCATACACTCTTCACTTACACCCACGACACCACACCCAACAATTCCCAGGACACCAAACAATACATCCGCTTGCACCCACACGACACTACACAATGCAACCACACCACACCACACCACACAATACAACCACACCACAAACCACACCACATACCAATAATTCCCAGACCACATCACAACCCATTTCTACACCACTAACTTACACCCAGGACGCGACACGGTAATATCACATAGGGGGATCAGGCTTATACCTCATTAGTGTTAATTATCTCCGGGTTATGTGTGGTAATTGTGCCTGATAATTACCGTAGTATGTGTGTATAGTACTACGTAATGACGCCCGTTCTGTGACTGTCAATCGTTTGCATGACAGTTGTTTTCATGCACTGACAGATTTCATGACAGTTGTATACATGCACTGACAGATTTCATGACAGTTGTATACATGCACTGACAGATTTCATGACAGTTGTATACGTGCACTGACAATTTCATGAGTTATATACATGCACTGACAGATTTCATGACAGTTGTATACATGCACTGACAGATTTCATGACAGTTATATACATGTGTAATTTATCTCATGACATTATTATACAATTATTCACTAATTCATCTCTCATACCTATTCATGGCCACACAATCAGTTCAAACACTCAAAAGTCATGAACATATATCATGAAAACTATTGAGAATATTTACAAAAAAAAGTAAAAAAAATCCACTTGTGTTCATTATTGCAAATCATCAACTGTGTGTGCAATACCATGAAGTCTGCAATACGCCACATGTTTCTGCAAAGTTGTTGTGTTCTCTCTTCGTTGCAGCGATTGGTTAGGTTAGGTTAATCCCAGGACTGCGAGGTTAATCCCAAAGTAAGAGATTAACTACCACATACCACCTGATTACCACCAAACACCTCCTGATTACCACCAAACACCTCCTGATTATCACCAAACACCTCCTGATTACCACCAAACACCTCCTGATTTCCACCAACTCTCCCCAGACCCCAGCATTAGGTTAAGTTCATGACATCAACACAGTCATCATTATCGACTGTCAATTCTTATAACCTTCCCACTCCTGTAGGTGAGGTCAAGCCACTGCAGGTGAAGTCAAGCCAGTGTAGGTGAGGTAAAGCCAGCGATGTAAGATCCCAGAGGTCCATGTCACGCCCTGTACATCTGCTACACCATGTACATCTCCTCCACACCCTGTATATCTCTACCACACCCTGTACATTTCGACCACACACTGTACACATGTCACGCCCTGTACATCTGCTACACCATGTACATCTCCTCCACACTCTGTATATCTCTACCACACCCTGTACATTTCGACCACACACTGTACACATGTCACACCCTGTACATCTCTACCACACCCTGTACAATTCACAAAAGGCTAAAATGTGTCTATTGATTGTAAAAGTTAAGGTTGTTGATGAAATTATACATATATTGACGTAAAAGTGACTAGAATATTGTGTAGTTTCAGTATCCTCAATTTTTTTCTTCATAACTACATAAAGGTTTAATTATATACCTGTAGGCTTCCGTGTTGACATTGGAACCTAGCATCGTATTATTTTGTTTACATTTGTACCTTGTATCTAGGTTATCACTGGCCCATATTAGTGTTGGCTCTGGTACCTAACCTCACTGTTGCTATCCCATGACTCTGCAATGGTTATGGAATGATGGTAAGGTTCGAGAGTCAATATTTTGGTGTATTTTACTTGATTGTGACATCTTGAAATGATATCTTAAAAAAATAAAAATTGGTGTGCACTTATTATAAAATGTTGCATAATGGTTGCAAGTTATATACCTCAAAGGAATTATTTGTGCTCCTTATATATTACCACATCAATAATATATTAGTATACCTTCTCAAAAATTATATATGCATCACAAACTGACTTATAGCATTACAGATCTAGTCAAATTAGATAATACCAGACCTATACTAAGCGACGGTGAAGGGGGAAGACAACAAACACCTGAGTAAGAATCAACACAAGGTGAGGCTGACAGGAACGTTGACGTGTCACTTGTATTTTAATGTCTTGGATGATCTTAACGCTGAACGGAGTGTAGTACCTGTAGAGGGATTTACCTGCGCTTGGACACAACACCTGAGGTAAGAACTGTTCTCAGGTATTGTATTATGGACAGATGTAGAGGCCAAAAGTATATCTCCCTATCATTGAAAAGAATATAAGAGCTTCAGGTTTTAGAATGAAATATTATGCCATTCCTGTATATGACACCAAGAGCTGTCATCATGTAGCCTGGAGGAGAAACACACAAAAGACCCACCGAGATATAGACAACAAGATACTTATCAGCTATACACAAGATACCACCACCATACATAGTTATATCTGGCCTCTGCATGACACAAGCCAGACGAACCATCAGGACTACACATGGAGGCTCAGATCATGCAGCTGTACATCACCAGTACATTTCTAGATGGATATTAATCTATCGAAATAAAACGTTCGTAGGACAAGTAACATGATTCCACTTCACCTCCTAGGTATTGAACACCCTCACTCCTCAGCATAGCCCGTAACCTGACAGTGAGTATAGCTGATCAGTTAGTAAATCTGATAAATTAGTCCTTATTGCTGTGATAAAAAACAATCCCTTGGGCATATATCACCTTTCTAAGTCATTATCACAAGATTAAGAAGAGTTATAAGTGGAAATGTTGAAACGTTGTAGAGAAATTCCTCATTTTGTTGCAAGTAAACGTCAGGCGACGCCTCGACTTGTAGCAGATGATTTACAGCGATGCCTCAACTCTGCCGACGGTGTTTGATATAATATTAAAAAAACTAAAGCCTTTTAAGTTACTAAAAACCATTTCACCGCAGCCAGAACCATCCAGTATTATCACACCTTAGTATATTTCCTCAACAAGGTCGATAACCATCTGCAAGTAAGATTATGTCTTTACTCTCGCGACAGATGGCATCAGTATATTCCACCTGGTGTGTGAAGAGTCTGTGAGATATACAGGACCATCTATACCTCCTACAGGACACCTTCAGGTAATGCCCAAGAGACCGGGTCCTCCTCCTCCTCCTGTCAGTTATGTCAATTCAAATAACCAAACATGACATAAACCAACAATCTCTAGAAGACACAGAACCTTAACCATAATCTATCCCACTATGGCATTATCCCAAACCAAGACTACTACAATAGCTACACAGTAAACCAATCTTAGTTACACCTCGAATTATTATCAATCACCTGAATATGAATTAAGAAACCAAACTCATATAAAAACACGGAAATATAAACAAAAATAATATAAATTTAGATTCCTACCAACACTCTAATATCACTCACTCACTCACTCACCCTCGACACAAGAAAAGGTGAGTTTTCCTTCAATTTATGTAGTTTTTAATATAAATTTATGTCGCTTTATATGGAGTTTAATTTCGACTACATACAATTCCTAACAAATAAATAAATAATCAAATAAACAAAAACTAGGGAGGTAACATTACCAACTAGCATCAATAATCTCACCTTAAGTAGTTGGTAAGCTAGTTAATTGCAGTTCACATAAGACACTATTATTAACAAGGACTATTATTAACTAGGTACTCAGCCCATAATAATATTTAAGTGACTGAGGCATTGAGGTGACCTGAGGAAGCTGTTCGGCGTGATTGTAGTTACTATTCTGTGGACGTGGGCGTGATTTTTAATATACTGTGGCTGTGGGCGTGATTTTTAACATACTGTGGCTCTGATTTTTAATATACCGCGGCTGTGGGCGTGATTTTTAATATACTGTGGCTGTGGGCGTGATTTTTAATATACTGTGGCTGTGGGCGTGATTTTTAATATACTGTGGCTGTGGGCGTGATTTTTAATATACTGTGGCTGTGGGCGTGATTTTTATATACTGTGGCTGTGGGCGTGATTTTTAATATACTGTGGCTGTGGGCGTGATTTTTAATATACTGTGGCTGTGGGCGTGATTTTTAATATACTGTGGCTGTGGGCGTGATTTTAGTATTATATTGTGGCTGTGGGCTTGATTTTGAATTTTTAATATACTGTGGCTGTGGGCGTGATTTTTAATATACTGTGGCTGTGGGCGTGATTTTTAATATACTGTGGCTGTGGGCGTGATTTTTAATATACTGTGGCTGTGGGCGTGATTTTTAATATACTGTGGCTGTGGGCGTGATTTTTAATATACTGTGGCTGTGGGCGTGATTTTTAATATACTGTGGCTGTGGGCGTGATTTTTAATATACTGTGGCTGTGGGCGTGATTTTAGTTATTATATTGTGGCTGTGGATGATTTTTTATATACTGTAGCTGTGGGCGTGATTTTAGTTATTATATTGTGGCTGTGGGCTTGACCTTAATTACATTGTGGCGGCGATCCTGATTTTAATTACCATAAGGTACCATTAATCCACCTACGATATAATCCCATTAAACCACCATCACTAACTCCTTCTAGCATTATCCAATCTAATTACCGTCTACAGTAAACAAAATAACAGCATAAATACAAATACAAAATACATAACACTACAGCCACAACAGGACTAAACCTTTTATGGGCGGCCTCTCTAAACTGCGCATTTCTGGTTACAGGAAGAGAGGGTAGGGAGAAGGAGCAAGGAGGAGGGGGGGAAGGAGAGGGTATGAAAGAAGGAAGGGGAGGGGGGGTAAGGGAGAGGGTAGGAAAGAAGGAAGGGGAGAGGGGGGGAGAGGATGGGAGGGAAGGAAGGGGGTGTTTAAGGGTTAAGGGAAGTAGGTAATGAAGGGATCATGAGTCAATATGGATGTATGATCTGTCGTATAAAAATAAATTAAATAAACTAAATCAACTAAAAATCCTAAGCTGGCCACAACAAAAAGTACCCCATAAGCATTGTAGCTGTATGTAAGATAAAATAATAAAAAAAAACCCTCAATATTGGACACTAATTCAACCCCTTCCCTTTACTCCCCCTACACCACCCCCCTCCCTTCAACCCCCTTCAATTCTCCTTCCTCCTCCGTTCTCATGGTATTGACTATCGAGCGCACCTCCGGACGAATGCCGCGCAGGTCCAGAATATTTTTTTTCCTCTGCACTCTCCATAACGCAATACAGAGATGTGTGTGTGTATGTGTGTGTGTGTGTGTGTGTAAGTAATAACCAGGTGTATTACTGTGATATCTAATGAATAAATAGAGTTTAGTATTGTTGTTGTTGTGTTGAGAAAGTTTGTTGATAATTTTATTTTTGTTAGTTTGTCTTTTGTTTTACTCTCTCTCTCTCTCTCTCTCTTCCTCTTCATTCATCATATTTTCCTTCTCCTGTCCACACTTTCTCTTATCTTTTTCCCTAGTTATTCTACACCCAAGATTATCACTCATTTACTTCACATGTTTCTTTCCTTATTATCAGTAAAACAAAATCATAAACGACAAAAAAAAAAAACAAACATAGTAAGCATTAAAGACTCAATTTTATTCTCTTGATAAAAAATAACATTGTCAGTTAGTGTCATGAAACCATTGGCAAGACTTTCAAAGGGAATTTTATTGGTGTGTTTACGAGCAAGTAATTGACACACACTCAAAACACGCACGTACATAAACATACACACATAAAAACATACATAAAAACATTTAAAACACAAATGAAAACTTACACGCAGATACACACACACACCTATAAATCATCTTAGTATGTGTACACTCGGGGCAGGGCAGGTACAGCAAGGTGAGGAGGAGGAGGAGGCAGGTGTCCACCGACCAGGTATGCCGGTAGTCTGGTGATAATGTGGGTAAAACTGGTGTGTGTGTGTGTGTGTATGTGTGTGTGTGTGTGTGTGTGTGTGTGTGTGTGTGTGTGTGTGTGTGTGTGTGTGTGTGATCTCATGTTTAATTCTTGTAAGGTATGTGTCACCTAGCCGGCTATTTTGTTTACATTTTTCGGTCGCTCTAAAATACCATTAAAACAATATTGAGTAAAAACGTTTGGCTCAACTGATGATCTCAAACATGTCCCAACATTTTTTTGCCTCAACTCCACATTCTGTAACTCATTTAGGTAGATGTCCCTCACTACACATACACTGGACTATGTGTAATGCTGCAAGCCAATGTGTTATCAAGATATTGCACATTATAAGTTCATGTGTGGTCATTATTATATCAAACGGAGGAATTTTAAAGAGCTATAACACCACCTGTATCATTAGTTGTCGCCAGGTGAAGGAATGTTTAGGTAGATTATATTTTATTTACTTGTAATTAAAGTTTCAATACTAAGACGTTCCAATTATAAGAGTCTTTTCAACTCAGGTAAGGCTCCAAGACTTTCTACTCTAGGTCTTACACCCTGGAGTAGCTGTATAGTCTACATAGGTAATTACTCCACAAGGAACTACAAGTTACACCTTGATGTAATACTTCATTTACTGCCAAACTTTATAGGGAAATATTTTTTCACAAAGAATTTCAAGTTACAATTTCACATAATAAGTCACATTACAAAAGTTCCTTCGGCTTACAGTTAAACTTTGCAATGTCAAGATATTTTTTTCACTGCAGAGGAAAGTATCCGTCATCATCACCACCACACACACACACACAAAGACAAAACTCCTGTATCCAGATTCTCAAAAGTTTATAAATTAAATTCTTCCCTAAAATTAAACAGACAATACATCTATTTATCAGAGAGTATGTGAACAATATCGACGCCATATTGGTTACCATCTTTGAGTTATATAATTAGTTAGCTTCATAGTGTTAATTATTTAGTTAAAAAGGAAAAATAATCTACTAGTGTGTGTTGTGACCAAAATATATCAACATTGTATTTACTTTCTCCTCCAGGGGGCACTAAGTCTAGAAAAATGACACAATTGACATCTACATAGTGTGACTGATCAAGGGTAGATATTGGCTACCTTTTGTGTTACTTTGAGGTCGTAAGAACACACAGAGCTGCTCTTAAGGATGTTTACCACAATACACCTCAACCAGTTTCTCATTCACTAAGGTCAAACAATAAATCTGGTTCACAAGATACACCGTAAATTTTATTAGAATACAATAATCAATTACTGTATTATTGTATTGAGGCGAATAGTCTTATGGTGTTAAGATGTGTTCTTAAGCCACGAAGGTAAACAAAAGGTATTCAATATCTGCCTTGGTTGACGATGATCTGTAGATGTTAGCAAGTCCTCCTGCTCTCGAGTAAGGTAAAGAAGGCCTCACCTGACCAAAATTGTTAATTAAGATAGATTACCTGAAGATTAACCCTCCCAGCTTATTTCAACTAATGATTAACCTAACGCTACCTGGGAAGTTAAGTTAGGTTAGATTAAGTTAGGTTAGGTTAAGTTAGGTTAGGTTAGGGTAGGTCAGGTCAGGTCAGGCAGCGCCAGTGTAGTTAATCTTGAGGTTAAATAAACTAGAGGCTAATCTTCACATGAGCCACTAAGACACTTTGACGGAGGCGGTTACGTACAAC
>NW_024714062.1:0-29172 GCF_018991925.1 Homarus americanus
ATATTTGTACTTCCGTTCGGTTACGTATTACTACTGTTGCTTCACTGCCTCACTGTTGCTTCACTGCCTCCTGTTGCTTCATTGCCTCCTGTTACTCCACTGCCTCACTCTTGCTTCACTGCCTCCTGTTACTTCACTGCCTCACTGTTCACTGCCGCCAGATACGTACTCTTATTTTTCCTGCCGTGTGATATGTGTCAGGTCTAGCACTGTGTATCATGTGTACCTGTGTTAAGAGGTCTGGCAGCTGTATCATGTGTACCTGTGTGTTAAGAGAGGTCTGGCACTGTATCATGTGTACCTGTGTGTTAAGAGAGGGTTTGGCACTGTGTATCATTGTACCTGTGTGTTAAGAGGGCCTGGCACTGTGTATCATGTGTACCTGTGTGTTAAGAGGGCCTGCTTTTTCATCTATCATGTGTACCTGTGTGTTAAGAGAGGGCCTGGCACTGTCTATCATGTGTACCTGTGTGTTAAGAGAGGGCCTGGCACTGTCTATCATGTGTACCTGTGTGTTAAGGGCCTGGCACTGTGTTCATGTGTCCTTGTGTGTTAGAGAGGGCCTGGCACTGTGTATCATGTGTACCTATGTGTTAGTGTCCCTCAAACACAAGTAAATGTATATTCACTTCCTTCAGACCGTGTAATATGAGTTGATCAGCACTGTGTAGCAAGGAGTAGCAGACTGTTGCGGTGTGTAGCAGGGTGTAGCAGGGTGTAGGAAGGTGTTAGAGTGTGGGGCAGGGCGTAGCAGGATGTAGGGGTGTAGGAAGGTGTAGTAGAGTGTAGGAGAGTGTATAAGTTAGCATCTGTTGTTCCTTTAGTTACGACAATGCATCTAAAACAGGTGAATACAAATTAGTTTACTTTTCTCGCCGTATGCATTGCCAAACACGATGTCATATGTAACAAGAATACGTGAGAGAATTACAGTAGTTTACAAATTCGTATATTCAAGAACGTAAAAGTATTCTGTCTCGTGAATGTACAGCTTAACTTAACCTAACATAACATAACCACCAAACCTAATGACGCGTCTTCCATCACTAAAGATACACAATTGACTCCCAGGCAAAATTTTAGGTCAATTAATCTTCAAGAAATATTACCAAAATCAAAGAACCAAAACCACTTTAATCAATCAGTGAAAAAATCTTAATGGAAATGGACGGATTGACAACAGAGACGAGTTGATATAGACGACTGAATCAGGAGTGTGGAGACTAATATAGAGGATTGGGTAAAAAAAGACGATCAGTATAAGTGAACGTAATCCTAAACACAGATAGTAAAACAAATGAAGAGAGGTTTAGGTAAACAAGGAATGTTTGTGTTACTTATGAATTTAAATAAAAATTCTGAATATAATGAAAAATAAATTAAATCTGACTACAATAGAGAAATAAATTAGAATAAGTTATTACGGTGAGTAGTAGTTAATAGGATAATTATGTTTCCATGAGGTAATGATTGATAGCTTTAGTAAACAGTGATAAATAGATAGATAAAAAGACAGACAGACAGACAGACAGACACAGACAAATGGCTCGTCTTCCCATTATGTTTGTCCATGATCATATTATTTTGTACTCAACCTCATCCTCCTATTGTTGTGTCTCTCCTTCCTCTTCCTGGTGATGCTTATCCTCTTCCTCTTCTTCCATTATTCTCTTATTCTTCCTCCTGTTATTCTCTTTTCTTCTTCTTCTTCTTCTTCTTCATCTTTATCTTCTTGTTATTTTCTCTTTGTTCTTCCTCTTCTTCCTATTCCTATTATTCTCTTCTTCTTCTTCTTCCCGTTATTCCTGAAAGGTCTCGTCACTAACGCAGCTCTCTCTCTCTCTCTCTCTCTCTCTCCTCTCTCTCTCTCTCTCTCTCTCTCTGTTTACATAAAAAATCAGTCAGAGAAAGCAGAATATAAGGCTTTCCTATCCACCTATCCACCTATGCCCCTATCCACCCCTACCCTCCTATGCCCCCTATCCTCCCTATCCTCCCTATCCTTCACCAATACACTACCACACTTCCCCTCCCTCCCTCCCTCCTCACCACTTACACTACACCACAGTTAAGTGTATTCAAGTGTTTTTTTGCTTCAGTTAGTCAGTAGAGTCGATCTTAGTGTCTTTGTGTTGTATAGATTATCGATTGAAATGGACTGATAGCTAAGTGATGCTCTCAAGTACAGTATAACCAAGTTTGTAGGTTTGTGGTGCTGGCCTTTTAAATTCTGTCGTCTGGTTGTCGTTTGGTTGACTCTAGTTGACTCTGGTTGACTCTGGGGATTTGAGGAAGTGATGTTAATAGTATTAGTCTTGAATATGTTAGTAGACGACTCAGTATTCATTAGCTGCCATAGGAACCTCTTTATACATCTGGTTCTGTTAGTTCTTGTGATGTTTTGAGGTAGGTGGTTATGTTCGCACCTGTGCCTTGTCCAGTAGGGGGTGGAGGAGGGAGGGTAGGAAGGGGGAGGGTAGGAGGAGGAGGGAGGGTGGGGAGGAGGACACGTCACTCATGTAAGAAGTGGTTGTTGTGGTGTTGATGTGAGACGTTGTGACTTGTGTGTGAGTTACGTCTTAAGATTACTGTAATGTTTTTCTTTGCTTTACTTGTAAGATTCTGCTTGTGGATCTTTATTATCTTCTTTTAAGTATTGTTCATTTTTAGGATGTGTGATTCACTTGCTGTTTACTTACTGTCTGCCGGTGTCTGTTCTCTACCGGGTGATGCTTCAGGCCGCCGGGTGATCGTCTACATACATGGTGTCTCTGTGGTAAATTCTCCTTGTCGTCACCTACCCGAACTAATACTGTATATTTACAAGATGTGAATCACAGAGGCTATTTTCTCTCTCCTGTGAAGAGGAAGGTTACAGCACCTCGTCTGTTTAACCACTGAGCTCACGAATGAGATTTAGAAGACTAATGAAGTAGAAACTCAACATCAGGGGACACACTTCCATGATACTCACTCGACCCAGTTAGGCGACTGTCGAACTATGTACCGTGTAAACTATGTTTGGCTCGAAGACCTTGTTGCTACACCCGGTCTCAGATGTCGGTGATGTTAAATAAAAGAACACAATTGATTCAGGCGATATCAAGTGCCTGGTGCCAGACCACAGACGAGGACCAAGTGTGTCCACAGCTCCCTTCCTGTCTCTGGTTGACCCTGTCAGTCGAGCTTTCCCGTGTCATAAGTCGTGAGGAGGTAATGTATATCTCTCTGTTTCACTCATTTTTCCTTCGACAGCCTCAATATATTTAACAAAATTGGTCCAGGAAGCTGCCTCGCTGGGTCAGGGATCTACGGTACATCTTGGTACAAAGTGAATAAAATAATCAGGTTCGTCAGTAGCCTTCATAGTTGCTTGCTGCAACAGCTCCAGATTGTTGGCTCAGTGGTGGAACCGTGTCGTCCGGAGAAACCTTGGCGGTCTTTAAACAAGGACCATCAGGGCTAGAGCCAATTTTCCCTGGTGTTTGCTTCCCTCTGAGAGATGTACTTCTTCCTTTCGACGACTCGCTGGTCTGAAGAAATTTGTAAAGTGTGTAAACAGAAGACTTTTAACCTCGTCCCAGCCGTGTGTCTAGCATCATCTGCCTCACCAACACCGATAACTAAACCAAGGTTGATGTGAAGTTTTTTAGCCAGTGCCGGGGTGAGGGGTGGGGAGAGGGTATGTTTGAGCTGGAGCGTCAGGATGTGGCTGGTGAAGGCGGTGACCTGATTACTAGCATCACCCTAGGAGGAAGGTCCGTCAATCAGTAACGACAAGTTGTGAGTCAAGTGATGGCCAGTTGGTGGAGGCTGATCCAGCCTTTTGATCCGTCGTAATGTCAACTTTTGGAAGGCCAGCAGTCTTGTACTCTGATGAGCCGACCTGCCCAAGAGGTATACACGCTGCTGTAGCCTCAGAGACAGTCACAGCTGTATCGAAGGAAAAAACCAGACAAGCAGGAAAGGAAGGACACGAAGTTCAATACTAGGGAGCAGCTCATCACACACTCCCTCTGTTATGACTCTACAGGGTATCATATACTTCACCCACCTGACACTAGGGGGCCATCACAGCCAGAGGAAGAGTAAGAGAAAGGCGGGTGCAAATAGAACTGTATTAATTATGAAACATGATCAGCTGCTGTGATACCTACGTCTGTATGTGTCTTTAACCTGTTTATAATATATCAATAAGACGGATTAGTTACGGTCGAGTATCAAGTACAAATTGGATTAAGGATTTGTACCCAAGAAAAATATTTATATAATGCGTTTTTAATGTTTTATCTTCCTGTGCCATTGAGAGTTAGGTGTGTCTCAGCTCCGTCAAGGCGCCGCAGTGAACTGACTTGATAGTAACGACGATAACGAATGTCAACTCCGGTAAAAAAAATATATATAACAATAAGGTGATAGAAGTTTGATAAGTTATACTATAAATTACACCAACAGACCATGAAGGACATCTAGCGAGGAGTTGGATCACTAGATTATATACATTGATCTACTAAGGCCATAATATTATATATATATAAACTGTACATTCAAACAGACAAGAAATTAATAAAAATTTTCCTTAGATCACGAAATATATACAAATCGAATATGTAGTAACCACATGTATATACATTAAAATAAAACCAATAAATATATATATCAATTAAAGAGAGGTCACACTATATACATAAATTTATATAGCTCTAGATACTATAGACAGGTTAAAATAAAGTAGCAATACATAAAGGCGATCAAGGTATATAAATTAAAATAGAAAATACGAAAAAAAGTTTATAAATGAAGACAGTGAGGAGATTAAATGTGTAAGAGGAGGAGGAAGGGTGAGGGGAGGGGTCAGGGCTGAGGGGTGAGGGGTGGAGGAGGGTCTTGCATGTATTAATTAGCTGTGTAGGACCTGTCAGTGTTTGGTAAGATAAAATTGATCTAATTAGTTATTTTAATTTATTGATACACACAGAGAGACACACACACACAAGGAATTACTTAGAGAGAATGAGAAAGAAAGGCAAACAAAGTGTGAGATGGATGAAGGAATAAAAGAAGCGATTCAAATGAAGACTTAAAACAGGTTCACGATCATTCTTTGGAAACTGCAATTAATGAGTAAAAGATTAGTACATTTACCTGAATGTGAACACTCGGGCAAGACCTCAGGTGGTGTGTCGAGGTGGGTGAACATGGAGGATTGAACTGTTTGAACGAATGATAAAAAAGTTGAACACGTGTTAATTTATTCAGACAAATACCTGAAAGTTTGAACACGTGTTGAACTGTTTGAACGAATATTAACGAGTTTGAACACCTGCTATGATGTTTGAACGAGTTAGAAAAGTCTTAAGAACGTGTTGGATTATTGAAACGAATATCTATTTAGTTCAAATACAAGTTGAACTGTTTTCACGAGCACGTTTGGGACAGCTTGGACACGTGTTCGACCGCTGGTACACGTGTTAGACAGCTGGAACACGTGTTAGACAGCTGAAACACGTGTTAGACCGCTGAAACACGTGTTAGACCGCTGAAACACGTGTTAGACCGCTGAAACACGTGTTAGACCGCTGAAACACGTGTTAGACCGCTGAAACACGTGTTAGACCGCTGAAACACGTGTCTTAAACAACTGGAACTATCTTGACTAACTGAAGCACCTTAAAATGCAGCTGCTACAACCGACTGCTAACCAGAACACCTGTTTCACACCTGACTGACGACGTACTACACAACAAGGACACATCCTGGACAGCTGCGACAGGTGGTGGACAGCTGGTATACATGTTGATACAATCTAATACCTTACACCTGCTTACATTCCTCAGGTGTGTGTTATATATTGAACCATATATTATATAAACATAATATTATGATACATTTTTTTTTTATTCATAAGTATTATTCTTAGTTGTTCTTGTTTGTCTGGTCATTCTGGTATTAACTCATTTGAGGATTACCTTTAGATTATTATAATTTACGGAGGATAATTACCTTAATCTTACCTGTATAATTTACCTTCATACCTGTATATTTACCTTAATCAAACCTGTATAATTATCTTGATGTTATATTGTTAAAATTGTTTAGTTGGAAAGTGTGATTCTATTCTAGGGGTGATAATTTTAGTTAACCTCAGTTTTATTCTTCAATCGCCTCATCTGTTAACCACCTCATTTATCACTGATTTTACACGAATATTATGCTGTTAACGGGACGAGAATGAGTTCAAGAGACACTGGTGATTATCTAAACCTGTTTATTTATATCATGGGATTGAAAAACTACCCGTGATTGAAAAACTATAGGTGATCGAAAAACTATAAGTGATTGAATAACTATCCGTGATTGAAAAACTACCCGTGATTGAAAAAACTACCCGTGATTGAAAAAAACTACCCGTGATTGAAAAACTACCCGTGATTAAAAAAACTACCCGTGATTGAAAAACTACCCCTATGATTGAAAAAACCCCGTGATTGAAAAACTACCCGTGATTGAAAAACTATAGGTGATCGAAAAACTATAAGTGATTGAATAACTATCCGTGATTGAAAAACTACCCGTGATTGAAAAAACTACCCGTGATTGAAAAAAACTACCCGTGATTGAAAAACTACCCGTGATTAAAAAAACTACCCGT
Organism: Homarus americanus; assembly: GCF_018991925.1. Taxonomy (NCBI): domain Eukaryota; kingdom Metazoa; phylum Arthropoda; class Malacostraca; order Decapoda; family Nephropidae; genus Homarus; species Homarus americanus. Next base: position 6,653 of record NW_024714062.1, read on the forward strand.
GATTGAAAAACTACCCATGATTGAAAAGGTACCATCGCTGCTGTAGGAACCCGAGGTGGTATGACGTCACTTGGATAGTTATGTCTGTTTGTTTTTGTTTGTTTTATTGTTTCATTTGGTTGTTGTTGTTTTGGTGTTCTTGGCCATGTAAGTATATGTGCGTAGTTTTCCTGGCCATGTAAGTATTTCCTGGCCAAGATAAATTTAATTATTTTTAGGTAGTGTTCTTGGCCATCTAAGTATTCTGGGTAGAGTTCCTGGCCATCTAAGTAGTGTTCCTGGCCATGTAAGTATTTCTAAGTAGAGTTCTTGGCCATCTAAGTATCTCTGGGTAGAGTTCCTGGCCATCTAAGTATTTCTAGATAGTGTTCCTGGCCATGTAAGTATTTCTAAGTAGAGTTCTTGGCCATCTAAGTATCTCTGGGTAGAGTTCCTGGCCATCTAAGTATTTCTAGATAGTGTTCTTGGCCATGTAAGTATTTCTAAGTAGAGTTCTTGGCCATCTAATATCTCTGGGTAGAGTTCCTGGCCATGTAAGTATATCTAAGTAGAGTTCCTGGCCATGTAAGTATTTTTAAGTAGAGTTCCTGGCCATGTAAATATTTCTAAGTAGCATTCATGGCCACGTAAACTCTTAAGTATTTCCGGCTATGTCTCTATATGACTATAATAACCCAATTACCTTAAGGCATATAAGACAACACAAACTCTACTTAATATGTCTCAAAGACCTTTCAAAGTCGTTGGACCTTAAACATAATGGTAATAAATAATCACTCAATCACTCGCACGAACTTCCTGGTCAGCTAGTGATTGATTTATTATACTCGTGTTATTTCCCCCAATCTGTCTGGCGCGTTTGAGTTTGGTTATTTTTGCAGGCTCTTATTTAGATCTCAGTCGACTTATATTAATCTCGGTAAATTGTTAAATTGTTTATATTAAGAGTAGAAAGGTGGCTTTTTTTCTATATATTTTTATCTTTTGTTTCATTGTTAGTTAAATAGTTTAGAGGTGATAAATTATGAGGTATTATTTTTATATATAATTAATTAATGAAGTTGATTTTCTATTTTTATTTGGACTTTTCTGTAATGTATTCGTGAGAAAGTGTCACTAAATCTGTTTTCCAGTTTATGTGTTTATGCATGAGTGCTGCCATCTAGTGATGTGAGTAGCATGTACTGTAGAGAGAGTGCTGCCATCTAGTGGTGTGAGCGGCGTGTACTGTAGGGAGAGTGCTGCCCTCTTGTGTTGTGAGCGGCGTGTACTGTAGAGTGCTGCCATCTAGTGATGTGAGTAGTACGGTAGAGAGTGCTGCCATCTAGTGATGTGAGTAGCATGTACTGTAGAGAGAGTGCTGCCATCTAGTGGTGTGAGCGGCGTGTACTGTATATCAATCAGTAGATGGTGTTTGTGTTTACTTAAGTGATCTCTTTAGTTGAAGGTTCATAGTCGCGACAGCTGTTTCTCTACCTCTCGGCTGTTCCCTGTTGAGAGCTTAAGGTCTTAATAATAAACACAAGCTCAGAGTTCCTTAAGCCCCGCCATGAGACAGAGTGAGTCCTTCTGTCAAGTTCTTAGAAACACCGTCAACAAGATGGAGAAAAAGTTGGAACAGTTGATATGATAAAATGAATCGGCATCTTTTACATGCTTGTTATATGTAAGTTTATTTTAGTTTATGTTTCATTAATTACCTGTTCATATTTACCTGTGGCTAATTAAGATGTCAAGTTATCTATCTGAGGTAATGGTTATATTTTAAACACAAGAATGGAATCGCCTTGTGTCTAACAGTCCTGTTTTCTTTCACTCACCTGTAGAGAACATGAGTGTGTGTGTTTAGAGTCTTTAAAAGCCATATATTTTCGTCCCTTGTGTCATTATTATTCATTATTTTCATCCCATTTCTATATTTCAAGATGATTACTTCCTTTTAGTCCAATATGTCTCGGAATATAGCTTTATATTTCATCTAATTGACGAATCTTATAGTATATTGGATAGTCACCTCCTATACTCAGCATCCAGATGTTTTCTTCACTCGTGTATCTGGACAAAACCTTCGTGAGTATGACCACTATAATGTCTAAGTAATCATAGGTCCGTAGGTATATCGTCCTATTAGATGTTATATAGTGTGTAGTGTTTTGATATGCGCGTCATCATCAAGTCAGTTTGAGTAATATTCATATCGTTCTAAGGTTTTGTTCTCATGTCATTCTCAGTCACTATCGTCAGTCGTCATCTTCACGTCATTCTCAGTTATTATCTTCGTTATATCATCATCTTCACATCATTCTCAGTCATCGGCCTTATGTCACTCAGGTATTCTAACGTCACTTAGTTATCATCCTTACGTCACTCAGTCATCCTCCTCACTTCACTCAGTCATACCCCTCACGTCACTCAGTCACCCTCATTTCCTCAGTCATCCTCCTCACGTCACTCAGTCATCCTCATGTCACTCAGTCACCCTCCTCCCTGTCACTCAGTCATCCTCCTCACGTCACTCAGTCATCCTCACGTCCTCCGTCATCCTCCTCGTCATCAGTCACCCCTCATGTCACTCAGTCATCCTCCTCACGTCACTCAGTCATCCTCAGTCACTCAGTCATCCTCCTCACGTCACTCAGTCACTTTCTCTCATTGACAGGTTGGATTCTCACGTTTAGAGCGACGTAAGAGGTCCCCTTCTCCCTTTCTCCCGGTCATGCCCTCTCAAGACAATGTCCTGGCGTGCCTCTTCAAGCCCCCTTTTCCTCGCATTTCGTTTACCTTCATTAGAATAACAAGGGCAAGTGTGAGCGTGGCCTCAGCGCCCCGTGTAAACCCTGGACCTTGTTCCCTGCCCAGAATGGCTGCCACTCAGTCAATGTTGACAGAAATTCATCGCCGAGATACGAGAACTCTTAGACGGTGTTGCAGTGTCGTGGACTGCTGTAATCTGACGTGTAAATGGATCATAATTCTGTCAGTATTTTGTGGGAGTTTGGTGTTGAAGGCAGCATTTGGTGGGTATTGCTAATGTCTCGGTATACAAGTCGTACGTTAGGTGAAAGTTTGATGATGTGGACTCGGTTATCTGTAAATTCTCATAAATTATCTTTGTATTTTCTTACCAGTGCTGACTATTTTACATAAACCAATTCCAATGAGACGGTTTAAGGATTCACTTGTTTATCTTACATGACTTTGATTTTCTTCCTGTAGATGACCAGTCGACATTAAGCGTTGTAATTTAACGTAGTAAAATAGTCCTTGTGATAATTCCTCGTCTTCTTTAGTCTTTAGAACATTGAACACCTGCGAGACAACTTGACATATCGAGACCAAACTCACAGCTGAGGTTCCTTGGCTAGTAAGGATCTCAGAAAGGTCGTGACCCTGGGAGCTTTATACACTAAATCATCTAAGACTCTAAGCTGTCTGTCACCGAGCATTATTTTGATAACTTTCAGGAGATGTTAGTAGAGCAGAAAGTCAAAATCTTCACCAGTAAGTCGTGCAGTCACTACCTCGTTCACATCACACGCGTAAGTCCTGGTTCCCTTGACTCTCCACTACTTAAGGAACCTGGGAGTCCTACCTGTCTCAAAAATCTTAGTATAGTTTGTGGAGAGTAAAGTTAATTTTCTCTTAATTTTTATATTCATTGCGCCTCTCTTTTTAATACAGATTTCAACATATCCAGAACTAATGGACGAATCCACTCACTTTACTGACAAAAGATCGACGAGTTACAGATCAAACTATTATTTCTAGTGATTTCAGACTTCAGAATGTAGTTAGTTACGGTGTGTCTGTGTGTAACTAATACTCTCACACCAAGGCAGCGTGTAAGAACATTCTAAATAAGTGTATTAGCATCGCTTTTACTCTGACGTGTTTACCTCAATGTCTGGTGGGTAACGTCTTGACCAGCCTCGACAACTATTGCCAAATCTGTTCTATACTCACACTTCTTGACTAATTTTCATCCTTCTATATTTACGAGACCATTTTGAGAGCCTTTCTTGTTTATATCTTAATGTTTTTGTTTTGTTTTTGTTTTTGTTTTTTGTTAATGTCTTGTGAATTTATAATATATTTTCGTCCTTCAAGGGTGAGGCTACGAGATGTCTTCAACCCTGATGTCCTGTACTGCGTGACCAGGAGCTTAGTGAGGCCCAACCGAGCATCTGTACCTATAAGTAACACGGAGGTTAAAATATGTTAGATTATTATATCACTTATGTTAATTTACCCACGATAGAAAGGCATTCCAGGTTATTTAGCCGTTACATTCTCTCGTCAATGGGAATATTTCAATCTTTAAGTTATGGTCAATAGTCGACAAGTTCTTTAATGATATACAAATTGTCAACATAGTTTTTAATTGTGTGTGTAAATGTTTCACGTTTGTGATGTAAACGATGTACTTGAGGAGAAACACTTGGATAAGGCCACCTCCATGGACCAACTGTTGACAGAATCACCTACACATACACTGAAATATTTAAATACAGCTTCTACGAAAAAAAAAAGTTCAGGGAAGGAAATAGAATCGTAATTTTGTAGATTTATTTATTGTTATGGAATAGGCCTATTCATTTATTTCTTTAGGCTCTTTTAAACTGATATAGGTAATAAAAAACAATAATTGATCGGTGAGTAGATGCAAGAGCTCATCTGTTTAAAATAACAAAACTGAACGTATAAAACATTATTGAAAAATGGCGAAAATTATGACAATTCCATAATAATTCGAGATGGAACTGTACTTTGAAAACAGACGAATTCTACCTAAAACACTACACACATGAAAAAATAAACAACTCAACCGCAACTACGAAGAATTTTATTTATTTTATTATTATTCTGATATTTATGCATTTATTCATATTTTGGGGAGGTTAAGGACCAAGAATCATATGTGTGACAGGGGTGGGTGGCAGTTGGGGCAGTTAGGACTTGAGCGGTTGGGTGGGGCCAGGTGAAAGGAGGAAGGGTGTTGTGAATGCATGACTTGGTGGAGAGGCGGAGGATTGTGTTTGACTTTCTGCTCTACTGATGCAGCTTATCAGTAATAACCCCAAGTGACTGGTACGTGTTTCCTGAAGGTTATGTGTGCCTTACACCCCCGACTGCATGTGAGGTCAGTAACTAGTTGAAGGCAAGACGAACACTTTGAAATTTACTAGATTATAACTGTAAAGGATCAGTGGTTAAAAACTATAGGATCTCAAATATAGGATCAGGATCACTAAAGGATCTCAAATATAAGATCAGGACTCGAGAACTAAAGGATCTCAAATATAAAGGATCAGGACTCAAAATCTATAGACTCACAAATATTAAAAAACAGGACTCAAAACTATAGGGCAGTACTCAAAAAACTATAGGATCACAACTCTAAAGAATCTGTACTCAAAATGGCATCATTAAACCTACCCAAACACTATTACAGGATTAGTACTTATATTCCATAGGGTTTTGACAAAGTATTGGTTGGAGTAGTATAAGGTATGAGAGTATAAAATTATTGATATCATTTCTTCCTTATATTTGTGTCTGTATTATTGGGGTATGGAGGGCCGGGCGGGGGGGCTGATATTCTTATATCCTAAAGTTACGATGCCATATTGTACCATTGCCACTGTACCATTGTCACTGTATCATTGACACTCTGTATCATATTGTTTCAGCTCACTTTACAGCACACTATCATATTGTACCATTGTCACCATACCACACTACCAATTGTATAGCATTCCATTCACCATACTATACTGTATCTTATTGCACCATTGGCACTATATTGCACACCGTACTACACCATTCTAAACACCATACAACACCTATATCTCACCATCTAACAACCACCATCCCACATTATACTACATCACCACACCCCATAATAATAATAATTCTATTGTCATACCTTCACTATATTCCTCAGAGGAGTTGAGAGTCTACGGATAGGCAATGACGTCTTTCATCCTCAATTGGTTGTTACAAAATCTAGTTGTCGTACTTGTTAAATCGGCTAATTAGGTAGATTAACAGGTAGGAGTGTGCTGTAGTTCTCCTTACCGGAAGATAGTGTGGCGTATTGGTGGTTGGGGATGGTGGTTCTCTCTCTCTCTCTCTCTCTCTCTCTCTCTCTCTCTCTCTCTCTCTCTCTCTCTCTCTCTCTCCGTACGTATCATATTCATAATCCCCTCAACTCCTCCTCCTCCTCCTACTCTTCTTCATCTTCCTTCTCATCTTACAGCTAACCCTCCTCTTCCTCCTAGTCATCTTCCTTCTCCTTTTCCTATTTGTTTTCCTTTACCTCATCTACCGCCTTATCTCCTTTCTTCTCTTCCTCCTCTTCCCCTCCTCCTCCTCCTCTAATCTTCCTCCTTCTACCACCTTCCTTCATCTCCTCTTCCTCCTCAATATTCCCTCCCCACTCCTCCCTCTTCTTCCCCTCTTCCGTGACCCTGAGGCAGTAGGACACAGGGGAGAGGGAGGCAGGGAAGAGGGGGAGTAGGAAGAAGAGAGAAGGATGGAGAGTGGGGAGGTAGGGATAAGGAAAGTAGGTAGGAGAGGGACGAAAAGGGAGGAGACGGATACGGAGAGAGAGGGAAAAGGAGGGTGGGAGGAAAGACAAGCTGCCTGCCTGCCTGCCCCTAGATAATACTTCCATGGTCACTGTGGTTGCCTGAACATATACAATACGCACACATCCTTACCTCTTAGTCATGCCACTGACCACAGACAGTCACGTCTCCTCTTAAAAGTACCTCTTTGTTCTCCCTCCTCTTAAGTACCTCTTTGTTCCTCTCCTCTTAAAGTACCTCTTTGTTCCTCACCTCCTCTTAAAGTACCTCTTTGTTCCTCACCTCCTCTTAAAGTCCTCTTTGTTTCCCCTCTCTTAAGTACCTCTTTGTTCCTCACCTCCTCTTAAACCTTCTTAAAGTACCTCTTGTTCTCACCCTTTAGTACCTCTTTGTTCCTCACCTCCTCTTAAAGTACCTCTTTGTTCCTCACCTCCTCTTAAAGTACCTCTTTGTTCCTCACCTCCTCTTAAGTACCTCTTTGTTCCTCACCTCCTCTTAAAGTACCTCTTTGTTCTCCCTCCTCTTAAAGTACCTCTTTGTTCCTCACCTCCTCTTAAAGTACCTCTTTGTTCCTCACCTCCTCTTAAAAGTACCTCTTTGTTCCTCACCTCCTCTTAAATACCTCTTTGTTCCTCACCCCCTCTTAAGTACCTCTTTGTTCCCCTCCTCTTAGTCCTGTTCCTCACCCCTCTTAAAGTACCTCTTGTTCTCACCTCCTCTACCATAAATGTCGCCAAAGTGCTACAAAATTGACATTTTAAAATCGTAAAACCCTGCCTTAAAAATATCGCCAGGGGTTGAGGTTGTGGTTTTATTCGTATTTTTATTACTCTAGATAGACGTTTTTAGCCTATAAAATATCCTTGAAGTGATGCTAAATTTATATTATCTTTAAACCTTAAGACCCTGCCCTATAAATATCGCCTGAGTGCTACTACAATATTATTCAGTACAAATTGCAAATCGTATATATTGTGTGTGTGTGTGTGTGTGTGTGTGTGTGTGTGTGTGTGTGTGTGTGTGTGTGTGTGTGTGTGTGTTTTATAAGAGGCTGCCCTAAAAGATCGCCTGGGGTGGAGTTTTAACTACGGTATTGTCCCAGAAGGTCTTGCCTGTGTGTGGTTGGAGTAAAGAGAATATTTTTTACTTTTATATTTTTTTAATGTTTACGTATAGAGTTGCCAATAGTGTCAGATATATCAATAGAATAGAGATATACATAGAATAGAGATAGAGATAGCTATAGAGTTAGATATATAGAGATGAGATAGTTATGATTTGATATATAGAGATAGAGATATAGAGATAGTTATAGAGTTAGATATAGGGTATAGAGATAGAGATACTAATTGAGTGAAAAATATCAACTGAGTCGAATATAATTTGTTTTTTTTTATAAATTCTGTCTATGTCTAATATCTCAGATCTATTGTCGACTGTCTAAAATGCAACATCAAAACAACAACAACAACTTCAAAACAACAACAAAACAAAAACAACAACAACAACAAATTCTAACACAAATATTTCACATAAATCTCAAGGGGTGAATAAACATAAAATGACTCAAGCAAATCGGTCAAAAATCTGCCTAAAAGCATCGGGCTAAAGAGGCGAAAATGACTGGCCGGATGTTGTCTTTATCTCCAGGCAGTGTAGTATTGGAACAGTGCTTGGGGGGGTGGGGTGGAGGGCTCGTCAGTGTAACATTCTGACTCTGGTCTTCTGAAAAGTTGGTCTAGTTCTAATGCTTTTAAGAACGGTGGTTTAAACCTTTGAGGATGATGGTTTAACCCTTTCAGTATTATGGTTTAACCCTTTGGAAATTATGCTTTAAACCTTTGAGTATTATGGTTTAAACCTTTGGGGATAATGGTTTAACTCTTTGATATAAATGTTTTAATTATTTGAATACGATGGTTTAATATTTTCAGTACGAATATTTAACCCTTTAATGGCAATAGTTTAACCCTTTGATGAAAGTGGTTTAATCCTTTTATGTATGATGGTTTACTTTCATCTTCAAAGGGTTAGTAGACGTTTTAAAGGAACACACACACACACACACACACACACACACACACACACACACACACACACACCCTACCAACAAGCTACTCCCTATAAACACACATACATACTGACTGACAACCTGACCCCTACCATACTTACCGACTGTTGCCTACGTCAGGAAGAGCGAGAGAGAGAGAGGGTAGGATGATGTAGCCTCCAGCACATCTCGTCAACGCCAGGATGGTTTGTGTCCATAAAAGTAGTGTAGTACAGACTAGAGAGAGGAAGAGAATGTTGATCTCTCTCTCTCTTTAATCTTATCATCTTTTTATCATCAATTAAAAATTATTACATTTCCTGCATCCATATACCCAGACATCCACTCTCATCCACTCCCCAGATATCCACTCATCCTTCCCCAGATATCCACTCATCCACCCCAGATACCCACTCCTCCACCCCAGATAACCACTACTTACACCCCTGAAAACTCTTATCTCCCTGCACCCATCTCCTCCCAGTAAATTCTCCCTAAAACCTTAATCTCCTCCCCTGCCAACTCCTCTTCTCCCTCCCTCCAATTTGATCTACTCCCCATCCTCACACCTTATATTCCACGTCCCCAGTCCTCACCTGTCCACACGCCCCCACGCCTCAACGCACCTCAGACGCCCCGCCCTCCACACACCCTAACGCACCCCACGCGCCCCACGCTCTACACACCCCTCACGCATCCTGCACGTTCCCACGCCCACCACGCCCTCACGCCCTACACGCCCTCCACCCTCTACCCTAAACCACGCCCCCGGATCTACACGCCCCTATGTTCCTATATACAACTTTCCATGCCCTTTCCCTGATGCTCTCACACGCCCCCACGATCCATACGCTCCCCACATGCCCACACATACCTCCCCATACTGCTCATACACTATCCTCCACGAAGCTCACATATGCTCCCCCACCCTCCCACACGCCCCACACACCCCATGCTCACACATCCTCCCCACACACACCCTTCTCTCACGTTTTCAGCGCTACCAACATTCCCACTCACGCCTCCACGCTCACACCCCATGCCCCTACAATGCTCATCTATGCTCCTATGCCCTTTAATTACCTGCTTGCGTGTAGGAAGATAACAAGGCAATTAGAGTACTCTTCCAAGACACCACTTACGGAGAACTTTCCCACGCCTCTAATAGGCATACCCACACCCTCCCACGCCTCCTCATAGTCATACCCACGCCCTCCCACGCCTCTGATAGTCATACCCACGCCCTCCCACGCCTCTGATAGTCATATCCACGCCTCCCCACGCCTCTGATAGTCATACCCACGCCCTCCCACGCCTCTGATAGTCATACCCACACCACCCACGTTTCGATAGTCATACCCACGCCCTCCCACACCTCTCATAGTACCCACGCCTCCCCACGCCCTGATAGTCATACCCACGCCCCACGCCTCTGATAGTCATACACCACACCCTCCCACGTTTCTGATAGTCATTGCCCACGCCCTCCCACGCCTCTCATAGTCATACTCCCACGCCCTCCCACGCCTATAGTCATACCCACGCCCTCCCACACCGCTGATAGTCATACCCACGCCCTCCCACGCCTCTGATAGTCATACCCACGCCTTCCCACGCCTCTGATAGTCATATCCACGCCCTCCCCACACCTCTGATTGTCATACCCACGCCTTCCCACGCCTCTGATAATACACCACGCCTCCCATGCCTCTGATAGTCATACCCACGCCCTCCCCACTCTGATAGTCATACCACGCCTTCCCACGCCTCTGATAGTCATACCCACGCCTTCTTCCACGCCTCTGATAGTCATACCCACGCCCTCCCACGCCTCTGATAGTCATACCCACCCTCCCACGCCTCTGATAGTCATAACCACCTCACCTCGCCTCTGATAGTCATAACCACGCCCTCCACGCCTCTGATAGTAATACCCACCTCCCACGCCTCTGATAGTCATACCCACCCTCCTCGCTCCTGATAGTCAAGCACCACGCCCTCCCACGCCTCTGAGTCATACCCACCCTCCCACGCCTCTGATAGTCATCACCCACGCCCTCCCACACGCCTCTGATAGTCATACCCACCTCCCCGCCCTGATAGTCACACCACCCTCCACGCCTCTGATAGTCATACCCACCCTCCCACGCCTCTGATAGTCATACCCACTCTCCCTCGCCTCTGATAGTCATACCCACCCTCCCACGCCTCTGATAGTCATACCCACCCTCCCACGCCTCTGATAGTCATACCCACCCCTCCTCGCCCTGATAGTCACACCCACCTCCCACGCCTCTGATAGTCATACCCACCCCTCCTCGCCTCTGATAGTCAGCACCCACCCCCTCCTCGCCTCCTCTGATAGTCATACTGCCCTCCCACGCCTCTGAGTCATACCCACCTCCCACGCCTCTGATAGTCATACCTCGCCCTCCCACGCCTCTGATAGTCATACCCACGCCCTCTCACACCTCTGATAGTCATACCCACGCCCTCCCACGCCTCTGATAGTCTACCCCACGCCCTGATAGAGTCATACCCACCCTCTCACACCCCTGATAGTCGTACCCACGCCCTCCCACGCCTCTGATAGTCATACCCACGCCTCTGATAGTCAGCCTTCGCCCCACCGCCTCTGATAGTCATCACCCCTCCCTCACACCCTGATAGTCATACCCACGCCCTCCCCACGCCTCTGATAGTCATGCACCCACGCCTCTGATAGAGTCATACCCACCCTCCCTCGCCTCGATAGTCATAACACCCTCCCACGCCTCTGATAGTCATACACCACCTCCCACGCCTCTGATTGTCCACCCACGCCTCACGCCTCTGATAGTCACACCCACCTCCTCGCCTCTGATAGTCATACCCACGCCTTCCCACTCTGATAGTCACACCCACCCCTACCTCGCCTCGTGTCATACCCACCCCTCCCGCCTCTGATTGTCATACCCACGCCTTCCCACCTCCTGATAGTCACCCACCCCTCCCTCGCCTCTGATAGTCATACCCGCCTTCCCGCCTCTGATAGTCACCCACCCCTACCTCGCCTCTGATAGTCACCCACCCCCCTCCCACGCCTCTGATTGTCATACCCGCCTTCCCGCCTCTGATAGTCACCCACCTCCCTCGCCTCTGATAGTCATACCCACGCTTCCCACGCGCCTCTGATAGTCACACCCACCCCTCCCTCGCCTCTGATGTCATACCACCTCCTCGCCTCTGATAGTCGCCACCCACCCTCCTCGCCTCTGATAGTCACACCCACCCCTCCCCTCGCCTCTGATAGTCACCCCCCTCCCCGCCTCCCACGTGCCACCCACCCCTCCCTCGCCTCTGATATCCTCCCCCTCCCGCCTCTGATAGTCATACCCCACGCCCTCCCGCCCTCCCACCTCCTGATAGAGTCACCCCCCCTCCCGCCTCTGTAGTCATACCACGCCCTCCCACGCCTCTGATAGTCATATCCACCCTCTCCCGCCTCTGATAGTCATACCCACGCCTCCCGCCTCTGATAGTCATACCCACCCTCCCACGCTTCTGATGTCATACCCCGCCCCCCCCACGCCTCTGATAGTCGCCACGCCCTCCCACGCCCTCCCACGCTTCTGATAGAGTCGCCACCCCTCCACGCCTCTGATAGTCATGCCTCACGCCTCTGATAGTCGCCACACCACCCCCCCTCCCACGCATCTGATAGTCATTACCCGCCCTCACGCCTCTGATAGTCATACCCACGCCCTCCCACGCCTCTGATAGTCATACCCACGCCCCCCCGCCTCTGATAGTCATACCCACTACCTCGCCTCTGATAGTCATCCACACGCCTCACACGCCACACAGCTGAGCTACTACTACTACTACTACTACTACTACTACTACTACTACTACTACTACTACTACTACTACATTGCGTGTATATATAACGATATAACTTTAGTAACAGGGTGTGTAGCCCCCAGTAGCTGGTGTGTAGCCCCAACAACTGGTGTTGTAATTGTCAAGCAGGTGACCAACAGATTCTCAATACAGGTTTTGGGTGCACATTTTATTACACTCAAGAAACTAACCTAACCCAACCTAACCGCATGAATATATTTGTATAATTTATTTCCTATACATTCCATTTATTCTTCACTTCGTATATACTATGTCTATATTATTCATTTATTTATGATTATATTTCTTTTATTTTATTATCTGATTCATTCGTCTAGTTATACATTATAATTGGTTATTCATTATAAAACAATGGATAAACTGCCTGTTGTTGTATATAACAGTAAATATAGCAGTACAGGTGAGTGTGTCAGGTGAAGTAATGTAAATGAATAAATCTGTCATTTATTCATCGTATTTGTTGATATATTAAATTCCTTTAGAAAAATGTAGTTAGGCTATTTTTTGTCATTTTTGTTATATTATAAAAACTGAGTTGAAATCTTTTGAATTATTATTTTGTTTAATATTGGTTTAATGTGACTGTATTAATGTGGGTATGTGTATTCATCCATCTATCTATCCATCCGGTCAACTATCCATCCATCTCTTCGGTCAACTATCCATTCATCCAACTATCCTATTCATTCATCATAGCCATCCATCCATCCAACTAGCCATCCATCCATCCATTCCACTATCCAACTCTCTATCCATCATTTACATATCAATTATCTATATTCTATCCATCCATCCATCCATCCATCTCTCTCTTTTTTTCCTAATACAGCTGGTGGTCAGTTGCTTATGTTTTAAACTATTTACATACGTTAGTGTCACTGTATTGCTGGTGGTCGTTAGTGTTGTTAGTTCGTCGGTGAGTGTTTGTCCCAGTTCCAGTCAGTCCTGGTGGTGGTGCCCAGTGTGCTGTGTTGTTCCAGTTGGTGGTGGTGGTGGTAGTGTGTTACGTTAGTTGTTGTTATTGGTGGTGGTGTTGTTTGTTGTTGGTGTGTGGTAGGTGCTGTTGTTGTTGGTAGTTGGTGTGGTATGTGTTGTTGTTGTTGTTGGTGCTGGTGGTGGTGTTGTTGTTGTTGTGGTGGTGGTGGTAGTATGTTGTTGTTGTTGTTGTTGTATATATATGGTGTTGTTGTTGTTGTTTGTTGCTGTTTAAGGTGTGGGTGGTAAGTAAGTGAGTCGTTGTTGTTGTTGTTGTTGCTTGTTGCTAGTATATATGTTATGGTGTTGTTTTGTTGTTGGCTGGTGCTGTGCTGTTGTTGCTATGTCGTTGTCGTTGTTTTCCTTATCCCTTCTGTCAAGTATCATATTATCCTCACTGCTTAGTCTTTCCATTCTATAGAATAACGTTCTGTGTTACTTCTGTCGTTATTCTAATTTCATCCATCGCTACCTCTCTATATACCTCAATACCTCCGTCCATTAATATATCCATCGTTCTCTGCATTCCTCATTCTTTCATTCATCAAATACTTATCCCTTCATTCTTCATTCTTTCATTTTATCTTTTTCTATTATTAGTAACAGGGTAAACAACGGAATGATAAACGCAAAAGGAAAAAAAACTTGATTTATTTCACTACATGAAACACATCTTTGATTCTAGCCATGAGTGACGCAAGCCTTGGACGATGTGTGTGTGTGTGTTTGTCTCAATTGTGGGATAATGGGGTGGGGTGATGGGTGGGGTAGTAGAGTCATTTGGTCAGTTAGGTATTCACATGTAGAGTTAGTTGTGTCGTGTGAGTGTGTGTGAGGTGGCCAGTAGCAGTTGTCAGTAGTGTTGTTGGAGTTCAGTCATGGCGTGAGGTGGAGTCAGTCGAGGTGTCAGAGAGTCATAGTCAGTTAAATATAGCGCAGTTGTTAGTTAAGTCAACGTCATGTTCCATTATTATTCTGGTGGTGGTGTCAGTGAGTCAGTAAAGTGTGCAGTGTAGTCAGTTGAGTGCGGCTGTAGTCAGTAAAGATGGAAAAGGATGAGATAGAAGTGTCTTTTTAGTGATCAGTAGAGTGTGTCAGCCAGTGTCAGTCATAAAGTTGATGATCAGCGGCATGTGGAATTTGTAATCAGTGAAGTAATCGAGTCAATATCTACCTTGGGGTGTGTGTGTGTGTAGGGAATATGTTTCATCAGCAGTTGTAGAATGTGCCAGTGGGGGTCAGAGAGTAGTATGTTGGGGGAATCTTAGTAGTCGAGTCAGGTTACCAACATGTATGTGTGTCAGGGGGAATTTCTAGTCAGTCGAGTCAGCAATTAACAGTAAGTTGGGGAATTCTCTAGTCAGTCGAGTCAGCCACCAACAGTAGTGTGTCAGGGGAATCTTAGTCGATCGAGTCAGCCACCAATAGTGTGCCGGGGAATTTTAGTCAGTCGAGTCAACTACCAACAGTATGTGTGTGTGTCGAATTGTCAGTCGAGTCAGCTACCAACAGTATGTGTGTCAGGGGAATTCTAGTCAGTCGAGTCAGCCACCAACAGTATGTGTTTCAGGGGAATCTTAGTAGTCGAGTCAGCCACCAACAGTATAGGTGTCAGCGAACCAGTAGGCTGTATATTTAGCTGAGTCACCTACCAGTCAGCCCATGTCAGAGGATGAGTAGTAGTGTAGTCAGTAGAATTTGTAAATGATAGACTGTCAGCGGCTTTATTAGTCAGTGTAGTCAGCATACCCTCCTAACAGTCAGCAGTCTAATAAATCAGCAAGATTCTAAGTCAGCAGAGTCTATGTCAGCAGAGCATTTGTGTCAGCAGAATCAGCAGAAATCAACGAGTCAGCAGTGTCAGCAGTGTCAGCAGCGTGAAGGTTAGGTAGTGAGGTGTGGGTCATGAATTTCCAGTGCTTAACATCAGTATGGTCGACCTGGTTACTCCTGCTTTCTTGCTGACGAATTGCTGGACGTGTTGTTAGTGGGTGTGCTGTTTTCGACTTGTTGTGTTGCTGGCGTGTTGTGTTGTTGATGTTGATGAGTTGTGTTGTTGGTGACTTGTTGTGTTGCTGGCGTGTTGTGTTGCTGATGTTGATGAGTTGGTGCTGCTGGTGACTTGTTGTGTTGTTGCTGGCGTGTTGTGTTGTTGATGTTGATGAGTTGTGTTGCTGGTGTGTTGTGTTGTTGATGTTGATGAGCTGTGTTGCTGTGGTGACTGTTGTGTTGCTGGCGTGTTGTGTTGTTGATGTTGATGAGTTGTGTTGCTGGTGGTTGTGTTGTTGATGTTGATGAGCTGTGTTGCTGGTGACTTGTTGTGTTGCTGGCGTGTTGTGTTGTTGATGTTGATGAGTTGTGTTGCTGTGGTTGGTGTTGTTGATGTTGATGAGTTGCTGGTTGGTGACTTGAAAGTTGTGTTGTTGTGGTGTGTTGTGTTGTTGATGTTGATGAGTTGGTTGTTGGGTGACGTGTTGTGTTGCTGGCGTGTTGTGTTGTTGATGTTGATGAGTTGTTGTTGAGACGTGTTGTGTTGCTGGTGTGTTGTGTTGTTGATGTTGATGAGTTGTGTTGTTGGTGACTTGTTGTGTTGCTGGCGTGTTGTGTTGTTGATGTTGATGAGTTGTGTTGCTGGTGACTTGTTGTGTTGCTGGTGTTGTGTTGTTGATGTTGATGAGTTGTGTTTGCTGATGACGTGTTGTGTTGCTGGTGTTTGGTTGTTAATGTTGGTGATGTGTTGCTGGTGACTTGTTTGTGTTGCTGGCGTGTTGTGTTGTTGATGTTGATGAGCTGTGTTGCTGGTGACTTGTTGTGTTGCTGGCGTGTTGTGTTGTTGATGTTGATGAGTTGTGTTGCTGATGACGTGTTGTGTTGCTGGTGTGTTTGTGTTGTTAATGTTGATGAGTTGTGTTGTTGTGACTTGTGTTGTGTTGCTTTCGTGTGTTGTGTTGATGTTGATGAGTTGGTTGTTGGATGACGTGTTGTGTCGTTGGTGACTTGTTGTGTTGCTGGCGTGTTGTGTTGATGTTGATGAGTTGTGTTTGATGACGTGTTGTGTTGCTGGTGTGGTGTTGTTAATGTTGATGAGTTGTGTTGTTGCGACTTGTTGTGGTTTTTGGTGTTTTGTGTTGTTGATGTTGATGAGCTGTGTTGCTGGTGACTTGTTGTGTTGCTGGTGTGTTGTGTTGTTGATGTTGATGAGTTGTGTTGCTGATGACGTGTTGGGTTGTTGGTGTGTTGTGTTGTTAATGTTGATGAGTTGTGTTGCTGGTGACTTGTTGTGTTGCTTGGCGTGTTGTGTTGTTGATGTTGATGAGTTGTGTTGTTGATGACGGTTGTGTCGCTGGTGACTTGTTGTGTTGCGGGTGTTGTGTTTGATGTTGATGAGTTGTGTAGGTTGATGACGTAGTGTTGCTGTGATATTGTGGTTATTGACGTGTTGTGTTGCTGACGTGTTGTGTTATTGACGTGTAGTGTTGTTTGATATATTGTGTTATTGACGTGTTGGTGCTGTTGTTGATGTTGATGAGTTGTGTTGTTGGTGTAGATGTGTTATGTGCTTTGGTGACTTGTTGTGTTGCTGGCGTGTTGGTGTTGTTGATGTTGATGAGCTGTGTTGTTGATGACGTGTTGTGGGTTACATATTTTGCTGTTACGTTTTGTGTTGCTGACATGTTGTGTTATTGACGTGTTGTTGCTGATGTTTTTAGATAAGCATTTCTCCTCTTCCTGACATGTTCCTGACATATTCTACCGTCACGTTCATCTTGGTGCTGATGTTCGCTGACGCATGACTTACTAGATGCTTTCTAGCAATAGCCACGTTTGTTCTTTCTTACTTTTGCCTGGACGTTTAGCTGACGTGTGGTGACGTCCTGTTGAGTCAGATTTTTATTGTTGACGTGGCTGACATCTTATTGAGTCATATTTTTATTGCTGACGTGTGGCTGACGTCATCGATGTTGCTGGAGAATACAGTGTTGATGTGTTTGATTTGATGCTGACATGTTAGTGCACAGCTGACATTGGTAGTAACACGTAACTGACTTCTGTTGACTGTTTTGACCTGTTGCTCTTTGTGGTGTTGAACTGGGGACCTACTGACGTATAGCTGACGCATTGCTGACGTGTGGTGATGTGTGATGTTGTTGAGCTTTTGTAGATATATGTGGGCGTGAGGGCGGTGGGAGTGGGGTGAGAGAGACATGAGGTGCCACTGTGACTTTGAAACCATGGGCGAGGGCGTGGATGACGAAGGCGTGGGCGGGAGGCGTGGGTGGGAGGCGGGAGGGGGGCATTATGGGTGGGTGGACGTAACAGGGAGATTGGCGAGGCGGTGGACATGGGAGAGTGGATGGTGCTCAGGGTGCCGGAGGACTGGGAGGTGGGGGGCGGAGGGAGAGCCACCGTGAATTTAGTCACCGGAATGGGAGACGGGAGAGGGTAAGGGTCGGATGTGGTGGGCGGGAGGGAGGTGGGCGGTGCGTGCAGGTGCCAGGTGACCGGAGGGCCACAGCATGAGGGAGCCACAGCCACACCTCCACGCGGTCAGTCTCACGCTCACTACTGGCTGGGTCGCGCACTACACCGCACGCGCGGTTTCTGTGCGGCCACCACGTGTTGCTCTTCAGTGTCACCACGTGCTGCCCTCTAGTGCCACCACGTGCTGCCCTCTAGTGCCACCACGTGCTGCCCCTCTAGTACCACACGTACTGCCTCTGCCACCATGAGCTGCCTCTAGCTTCCTTTATCACTTTGGCCTTTAACGCCTTGTGTGCCACTACGTGCTGCTCCCTGGTATCCTTCTAGTGCCACAAGGTGCTGCTTTATGCCCTCCACTAGTGCCACCACGGTCAGTCACCTCCCACATTCCACAGGCATCAGTATCTCTCTTGAAAGGGTCACCCATCCATCTTGATATGTAACAGTGCTATTGTGATACACGTGTATCTTGCCTGGCACCAGACCTCTGTGAGTGCTAGGCAGTGAGGGAGTTTTATCTGTGTTAGTGTAGAGGTGGTGTTTGTGCAGGTGAGGTGTTACTGGTGGTGTGACAGGTGTGTGGTGGTACAGGTAGGACAGGGTGAGGAAGGAAGATAAACTCACTGTAAGACGTGCTCCAGTTGGGACAGAGTGGATGGTCGCTCAGTGCGTCGGACCTCCTCATGAAAGTGGTGGGTAGGCGCTCAACCTCCTGCTCTTGGTAGCCCTGCCGTGCCCTTTGCCGGACCTGCCCTACCCCTCACCGACCCATCCTTCCACTCCTCTCTACCCGGCATCGCCCTGCCTCTCTCATCCCAGTGCACCATTGCGTCAGGTGCACCCAAGTCACGATCACTATTAATAACGAGGGACAGGTGGCTGACCTGACCTCGGGTGGGGTTAGTCAATGGTCAAAGGAGGCCACCCCCTCTATCCTCTCTGTCCCTCTCATCCTCCCACTTTCCCATGTGCTGGGTCGTTCTAGTTCTCCCAGGTTACAGTGACACAGTGTATTGGGTGTTGGGAAACCGATTCACGAGTTTAGAGTTGTGCCTGCAAATTCGACGGTGATTTAAAATTGCAAGAGGACCCAAAGAGTGACTTTTCAGCATTTTAATTTTGATCAGGAGCAACTGATTCAACTGAGAGTTGATGCCATCCTGCTACTCCTTACCTTCCTGCCTTATTGCCACTCCAATACAACATTATAAGGTATGTAACTTTTTAATTAGAGTTTAATTATTTCTCTGCTCTGATCGTTTCAAGATATGAGGAAGATACATATATGTGTTCGAGTCGTCGGATTAAAATGGAAATGGTCATCTGGTCACGGAGTATCCAGGTGTTGTGGTACTTTATCATTCAACGGAGTTTTAGTGTTAAAAGGCGTTAGGTGAAAAAATTGGCTTGGAAAAGTAAACAAACTTGATAGCGTCTGACAACAATACAAAGTTCAATCACTTCGTAACACTCGAAGCTCCAACACTACTGCCGACTGCCGTGGGATTAACTCTGAGTTTGGTCTGAGCGGGAAAATTGCAACTAGTATGTCATTGGTATGGAGCCTGGTGACGTCAGTTTCTTGGAGAGTCCTCTCGTATTCCAGGTGTGTAGGTGGTCTACTATCTCCTGGGAGAGAATATTTAAGATCTTGAGAGATTGGAGATGGTGTTGGTGGTGGGTTGAAATGTAACATGAGGTTCTTTTTAGAAAGGTTTCCCACGATCATTGAGATCTGGGAGAATTATTATCTTCTCTATCGGATACAGAGATATAGAGATCGTCAGTGTGGACAGGTTTATGTGAGATGTGTTCAGAGTAACTTTTTCTTGTCTAAATTCTCTCTCTCTTCTCTCTCTCTCTCTCTCTCTCTCTCTCTCTTCTCTCCCCACTAACAGAGGTGAATAATCCTCCTCACTTACCTAACCTAATCTCACTCCATCTTAATACAATCAATCTCTTACTCACCAAATATCTCCTGGTCAATTACTAACCCACCCAGCCTAGGAGATCAAAAGGAGATGAGTCATTTAGTTACCTGGTCACGATTTTTAGCAGATGTAAATGGCGTTAAGTTTATTTTTATTTATTTTTTTCTGGGGGTTTGTTTGTCTCGGGACGACTAAGATATCTTTTATACAAAACCAGCAAAAGAAACTCTGACAATATGATTTTTTTTTTTTTGGGTCAGAGGTTAACACAAGTGGGAGGAGGTCGGAGAGGATGTGTGGTGATGATGTTGTGAGAGGGAAGGAAGGAAGGAAGAGGAGAAGAGGGAGAGAAGGGATGAGGGGAAAGAAAAGAGAAGAGGGAGAAAGGGGAGAAGGGAGAGACGGGGGGCAGGAAGGAGGGGAGAGGGGATTAGGTGAAGAAGAGGAGAGAGAGAGAGAGAGAGAGAGAGAGAGAGAGCATATAATTAAAAGAGAACCGGGCTATCTTCTGTCTGTCTTCCCCACTTGTTTATTTAATTTTCATTTTCTTTATTCTGTTATTTCTCTTCCATTCTTGGGGCCAATTGTTGCTGCTGTCTACACCAATATCTATAAAGTCATTTATAAAGCTCCTTCCCCTCTCTCATTTCTTTTTATCGGCTCCTCTCTCTCTCTCTCTCTCTCTTTTTTATCAAGTGCTTCTTCATCCTTCCCCTCTCCCTTTCTCTCTCTCCTCTCGTTTATCGTGCCTAATCTTTTCCTCCTTCTATAAGTAGATGAACATTGAAGCCAACTCCTTCCATGCTGTTAGGTTAGGTTAGGGTTAGGTTAGTTAAAGAAGTTAGGTTGATTAGGTTAGCTAGTTAGGTTAGATTAGGTTAGGCTAGGTTACAAGCCTTGGTATTAGTCAAAATTGACAAACTTCTAGTGACTACAGTTACTTAAGGCAATATTAAGTGTAACAATGGTCCTTTATCACCAAGTAAAATTAAGTAATGAAGATTTTTAACGAGAGTTTCATTATCAACTCTACTTTTAGGTGATATTACTTTATAAAATATTCTACACCTTGAAAATACGTATATAAGTAAGTAACTAAACCGACACGAAGCATGGGTAACAGTTCGTCATTATTCTAAGTAACTTTAAAGTCTTGAGTCCTTGAAGAGAGTGTTGATACGGAAATAAACAGGTCACATAATTTGAGCCAATCGCAGGTAATTTCAATCTATGGTGTCAGGGTAGTTAGCAGAGGTGGTGGTTATGTCGTGTTGTGCCCATTTATTGGACGCATTATTTCCTGGTAGTAGTAGTAGTAGTAGTAGTGTCACGTACACTAACAGTCCAGAAGGAATATAAAGGCGCGACATAACAGTATGCTAAGAAGTTTATGATACCTCCCCACCCACCAGGCATTCCAAGACATGATGAGTCATGTTCGGTATATAACCAGATATCAATTTGTAATGCAAACTAGACGACACGAAAAGTTTACAGGGCAGAGAATATAAATAAGAAGCAATGGTCACTGTAGCATATAAACAATATACTAATGATTACTAGGCTGTGTGGAAACAGATATCAAGAAAATATCAATAGATACCTGAAGCGTATAAAAAAACAGATATCAAAAGCCTCTTTAATATACAACAAGATATCAAGGAAACACTATAGCATATATAAAAGATATGAAAATCAATATAACATAAGCAAGACAATATATCACAAAGGGCAATATAACACCTCAGAAGGTTATCAAATGCTCTATCACGTGGGAGAAGGAATCATTTTGTGAAGGAGGCTACACACACACACACACACACACACACACACACCTGACTGTGTGCTGGCGGAGATGATGGCCAGGTAAAAAGGGTGATCAACTTGTAGGTATTTGTATATGTGTGTGTGTGTGTGTGTGTGTGTGTGTGTGTGTGTGTGCGTATGCTGTGTTTTAATTTTATATACAAGGAAAATAAGTTCATTTACATGTGAACATAAATATATCTCAGTTTTACATCACAAAGACATGAGTGAGAGACCTACCACGGGTGTGATGACGTAATGATGAGCAGGATGACTCAGTGATGACTGGTACCACCACACCATCACCTACTGAGATGTGGATTTGCCTTCTTAGGGCGGTTACAGAATGAAAGGGAGGAGGAGGAGAGGGAAGGAGAAGGGAGAGGAGAGGGAGGGAGAGAGGAGGGAAAGGGGAGAGGAGGGAGGGGAGAGGAGGGGGAAAGAGAAAGAAGGTGGAGGAGAAGCAGGGAAAGAAGGAGGAAGAATAATATGATGAGGAGAGAGAGAGAGAGAGAGAGAGAGGAGAGAGAGAGAGAGAGAGAGAGAGAGAGAGAGGGAATAATAACAGCAGCTGGTCATATGTGTCTCAGACGAGAATGTGAGAGAGTCGTGCTCTATGGGCGATCTGAGACACACCCATCGTAGAGCGGAGTGAAGGCGTGCGCCAGATAAACCTGTTTCACGAGGACGTCTAACGAGGAATCACAATCAGAGGAGGGACGACATTCAGACCTTAGGTACTCCTCGTGGGTAGCAATACGTAACTGAACGAAGCAATACCGA
>NW_024714063.1:0-39164 GCF_018991925.1 Homarus americanus
CCAACCACTAACAAAACCTACAATCCTCCCAAAAGAAAAACTTAACCCACCCAACCTTACTCACAACCCCTCTTAGAAATCAATACCTACAATCCTCCCAAGATAAAAACTTAATATACCCGACCTTTCTAACAAGCCCCTTTGACCCTCCTAATAAAAAAAAAAAAAAAAACATATGACTCAATACAACTATTCATTGGCAACACAAAACATATCATTCCTAAGTAATCCTACCATACTATAAAATAACCCAAGAACCTCCTAAGCCCGCCTCTCCTCTCCTCTCCTCCCCCCCTCCTCCCGACAACCGAACCACACCTGACCTTATAACATTATCCTAACCCTCCCTCCCTCCCCTTACTACATTTACATACAAACACATACACACTCACACAACAACCCCCCTCAAGCAATTTTAATTCACCTAAAATTAACATACAACCGCCACCCCCATCAATCCCCAAACACAAACTCCCCCCCTCCACAACCAATCTCCAAACACAACATCCCCCCCCCGTCAGACAAAGCCCCTCTTAACACTACAACTCTCAAAAACCAAATCAAACATACCCAACTTCTATAATCAGCCACCTCGACAAAATCGACTTAACTCAAGACTGAAACCCAACAACCTATATCTCACTCTCACCTCCGTTCACAATTTGACATAGCTCAAATCTGCCTCCTGCTATTACTAAACAACTCTCCTACGATACACTCATCCTTTCTCACTACGAATACTTTGACATTTCAAACTCAAAGATTCAAAACTCTTCCTCCAACTCTCTCCATTTCTCTCTGACATAGCTAAAAGACCCACAACTCTCAGAACCTAATCAAACATACCCAACGTCTGTGACATCCAATTCATAATAAAATTGACCTAACCCTAGACTGAAACCACTCAACCTATATCTCATTCTAGTCTCCGTTCACAATTTGACAAAAAAGCTCAAATCTGTCTGCTGCTATTACTAATAACTCTCCTACGATACGCTCATCCTTCCTTACTATGAATACTTTGACATTTCAAGCTCAAAGATTCAAAAACCCTTCCTCCAACTCGCTCCGTTCCTCTTTGACATAGCTCAAAGACTTTACCTTCATCTTTCTCCAAACAACCCTACGACTAGCAAAATTTCCATATCTTCACCTTCTCTGTTTACTTTGATCGTGAGCTGCCTGTGCGTCCGTCCACCTGCGTTTCTCGGCTTGCGCCGCCGCCGTGGCGGGGCGGTTCTTCCTACGCTTACCGACACTGCCCGAGCTAAGACGACAATCAGAACACCCGCGTTGGCCCTTTGCCTGCCCGGACCTGCTCCCGCCCTCCCTCTGCCTCGTCCTGACTGTAGTTGTTGCACCCTCAGGGCTTTTTGCCACCCCCTCACGCAAGCGGTGTTTAGCCACTGCACCTGTTCTCTCCTTCTAAAATTCACTTCCATCCTCCCTTTATTCTTCCTCTGAACCTCCTTCCCCCCTGTCACTAGCATTTTTCTAGTTCTAGTTGCACACTCTCTCTCCCTCACCATGAACGGATACGAGTTTGTTAACGTGGCGCGGATACGTCCGGACACGCCGACCTGCCCCAAGAAACTAAACCTCCTAGTTCTCCAGAAGTTTTTCGAAGCTAATGGGATCGTGGGGGTCACCAAGGTAGAACGTCAAAAGCTCCATGGTGACATCAAGATCACCTTCGTCGAGAAGGGCATGCCCGCACAGCTCGCGGAGATCCCAGACATCAACGGCATTCCTTTTAAAATGTTTGCCTACATGTGGGACAACCTGAAGCTGGGTGTAATCTCCCACGCCGAAATTGCCCACATGGACAAAGCAGAGCTGAGTGAGCTCCTCAAGGAGCAGCAGCTCCAAGTTGTGAAGAAGCTGTCCGACACCACTGCCCTCATCGGACACCACTCCACCCTACCCAAGGAAGTTCAACTGGCGTGGGTAACTGTGCCAGTCAAGCCCTACTGCAGACCGAAACGGTGTTACAAATGCCAGCACTATGGACACACTGTAAACAAGTGTGAGGCGCAGGAAGACACCTGCTCCATGTGTGGCAGCCCTGGACACCGCTACACGGTCTGCCCCAACACAGAGAAAAAATGCGCTGCCTGTGGTGGCCCACACTCCTCCGCCGACCGGACCTGTCCCAGATGGAAGGAGGAATGCAGGGTAGCCAAGGCTCGTCTTGAGAAAAAACTGAGCTACAAAGAGGCCTTCCTTGCTGTACGCTCCCAAGAAAAGAAAAAACCAGCAGTAAAGAAAAACCATGAAAAGAAAACTCAACAGAAGCCGCCCACCACACAGAACCAAGAACACCACGTGGCCCGTGGTGCTGAAGCCCACGCGGCCCGTGGTGCTGAAGCCCACGAGGTCAACCTCACCCTCTCTGAATTCTTCCACACCTATGAGGACTTAATACACGAGGAAGACGAACAAGAAGACCCAAACACAAACGAATGGACACTCCAAGAGAGCAAGAAGAGGAGGAGAGTGAGAAGAAAATCGACATCAAGCTAAGAAGACCAAGACATCCCCTCCACACAAGAAACAAAAACACAATCAAGCCGACCAAGCACTGAACATCCATTGCCCAACCCAACACGCACCTGACGCTTGACCTGACGCTAGCCTGGCCTTGTCTTTTCGCCTCCCTGCCGCGTCCAGGCGGGTTGCTGTGGCTGCCTCCATCTTATAATCCCTCACGCAAGCGGTGTTTAGCCACTGCATCTGTTCTCTCCTCCTAAAATTCACTTCAATCCTCCCTTTATTCTTCTCCTGAACCTCCTTCCCCCCTGTCACTAGCATTTTCGATCGATCGGCGAAGCCACACCAGGACCACCTGTAGTAGCAACCACAACAACATGACTGGACGAGGCAAAGGAGGCAAGGGACTTGGAAAGGGTGGCGCCAAGCGTCATCGTAAGGTGCTTCGTGACAACATCCAGGGTATCACCAAGCCCGCCATTCGTCGTCTAGCTCGGCGTGGAGGTGTTAAACGTATATCCGGCCTCATCTACGAGGAGACCCGCGGCGTCCTCAAGGTGTTTCTGGAGAACGTCATCCGTGACGCCGTCACCTACACCGAGCACGCAAAAAGGAAGACCGTCACCGCCATGGATGTGGTGTATGCCCTGAAACGGCAGGGCCGCACCCTTTATGGTTTTGGTGGTTAATCAACCTGATTGACGGGCGCACACCACCACCACCACCACCACGACAAAGAAATATACGGACCTAATTTTAGGTCCACATTTAAATCGCTAAAGAGTTGGTTAGACACTGAGTAAATCGTTGAAAATAAATCCAATAACATGTTCCTCTCTAATTCTGGAATTGTAACGTCACTGAACCTCACGAAATGTAACCCAATGTAGTTTATAATCTATCCTAACATGACATAACGTAACCACGCACTATATTACTTCGGTAAGAGTATTGAGTTTTAATACGCAAAGTTGCAGTTATCATTCATACATACATAACATGCTAGTGGCAGGGGGGATTGAAGTGAATTTTAGGAGGAGAGAATAGGTGCAGTGGCTAAACAGTGCTTGCGTGAGGGACTTTAAGCAGCAACTCGCCTGGATGCGGCAGGATAGAGTCAGGTCAAGCGTCCGGTGCATGTTGGGTTCCGCCATGGTTTCTCAGTGTTTGGTCGGCTTGATTGTGTGTGTTGTTTTCTTGTTTGGAGGAAATGTCTTGGTATTCTTCTTCTTAGCTTGAAGTTGATTTTCTTCTAACTCTTCTCCTCTTGTTGTTCGTCTTCCTCGTGTCTGCTATCATTCTGTAAAGACTCTATATATGTATGTAGGTATGAGTGAGTAACAGTTGCCGGTTACAGTGATACTTCATATTCGCTGGTGTTGTACTGTATGGCTTCGGTATTTCTTAATATACAAACGGCACCGTTAGGGGATTGAGGTATTTAAAAACCAGCCTACATTACTTATATATAGAAATAAATAATGTGGCTTGGACAATAATGACGACTACTCTCTCCTACCTTCCCCAAACAAGGGCTTTTCGAAAGTATACATTGGACACAAATGACTTAGTACATACATTGGTGGTTTAACAAAAGCCCTCATTAGAGAAAGGTGAAGGAGCACACAGTGAACATACAGATTAATGTTTGCACGCGTAGATCATGTAAGGTGAGGTGTTGAACACCAGACACGTAGTGTAGTAACTCCCTCACAGATGGCGTTATGAGGGGCCTGATGATGTAGCAGTTACCTCACAGATGGTGTTATGAGGAACTTCACATGATGATGCTGTAGCAAAACATTCACTACGTGGTGTCGTAGCATCTTGGGGACACCACGTGGTCGACATGACTCACTCATTCAAGTGGGTGAGGTGTGGTCCCAGGCCTCTCTATCGTGGAGTCTCAGGGGAAGTATAACTGGGTACCTGGGACCTCACTGTGTGAAGGTGGTTAGCTAGCTTGGGTAAGACTCAACTGCCGAGTTGTTTTTCACTGAGTTAAGCACTGTTCACCACTATTCATCACTGGTTCCATTCCTTTGCCAAATGAGATAGTACCTTATGGCAAGAACTTGTTGATAGTCCGGTGGGGAGGAGGGTTCAGGGGAGTGAGTTGGTATGGGCCAACATATAAATAATAATAATAATAATAATTAACGGTTTATTGAAAGAGCTTGGCAGCCAGAAGGCTGAAAATATACAGTTACATATTTGGGGAATGGGTTACGAATTACAAATAATATACAAGTAACATGAGTGACACAAATAAGACATATAATAACTAGCTGGGGAAAAGCTCAAACTACAGTTCATTTCAACATAGTGACAGTGCAAGGAGTAGTGTTTACTGGGAGTGAGTACACTGATTTATTACAAGTTATCGATAATTTTTACAATGGTTGGGACTGGGCTGTTCTTATAGCGATCAGTTCGTGCACGTATGGGCTGGATGCGGTTGTGATGTCGAAGAGCAATTCTCGGACTAGGGATCTCAGGTGGTGTTAGGAGCCGGTGTCGGGGATGGTGTAGAAGCTTCTTACCAAATTTGCAGATGAGGTCGTGGTGATGGTCAGTGAGAGTCTAAAGGGTCAGTGTGTTGAGCGTTTCTTGATATGTGGAGTAGGAAGGGTAGAGAATAATCTTGCATGGCCTCTTTTGCACTTTTTCTAGGTGTTTACGTTGTGTGGCATTTAGGGAGGAAGACCAGGTGGGGGAGGCATAGGTGAGCTTGGGAAGTATGAATGTTGTGTAAACACTGAGGAGCTCGTGTGCAGGAACACCGAGGGAGTTGAGTCGGCGTAGGAGGTGGAGACGGAAACTGGAGGATTTGATAACTTCACTGACGTGTGGTTTCTAATTTAGTTTGTTGTCTATGGTGACGCCGAGGAGCTTCGTGGAATCTAAAACCTGGAGTGTGTTCAGACCTAGAGTAATGGAAGGAGGTGGGACAATGTCGGAGGAGAGGTTGATGTGCATAACCATGGTTGTTGGTGGCCCAGTTTTGGAGACTGTTCAATAAATCCTGAAGGGCGGTATAGTTTGGAGCAGAATTGTTGACGCTGATCCCAATGGTGGAGTCGTCGACATATTTCCAGCGAGCAGGGGTTTCTCTTAGGGCATCATTGATGAGCATAAGGAAGCAGAGTGGTCCCATCTTGGTGCCTTGGGGGACGCCACAGGTGAGTGACTGAAAGGTGGAGACAGCCAGCCCCTCGGAAGCGTACAGCTTGGCGTCGGTCACTGAGGAAGTCTGTAAGCCATGGTATAATAAGACTTCTCCGAAGCCCGAGGTCAATAGCTTTGTTGATGATTATATTGTGGTCGACTAGGTCGAACGCTTTAGTGAAATCAATGAAGGCGACAGCTACAGACGTTTTTCGTTTCTCGAGATGGCGGTATATGTAATCGAGAAAGCTGACAAGACAGTCAGTCAGTGGTGGAGGAAGTTTTCAGGTTGCCAAATTGCTGAGGGTCTACTACGACTCCTGCAATATCAGCAAAAGCCCAGCCAGTCGAACACAAAACTTTCACAGATTAGGCTGGGTATTGGGGTGATTGCAATAGGTCGTAGCTGATTTAAGGATTGTGGGTTGGTTGACTTGGGCACTGGTGATACATAAGAGGTCTTCCAGTCAGCTGGGCATCTGGCTTGACTGAGAGAAGCATTGATGATGGAGCATAGGGGTTTAGCAAGCTCCGGGGAGAACTCCTTGAAGCGTTTCATTGGTAAGTCAATGGGGGTGGTAGAGCGTTTTAATTTTAGTTTGTCCAGGCGTTTTGCTATTTCAAATACTTCTACTAAGTCAGTGGGAAGGGGGGGGGGCTGGTAGGTAAGCAGGGAGAGTGGTTGTGTCAAGCCGGGGGAGCGTCTGGCATATAGTAGCGAAGTGTGTGTGTGTGTGTGTGTGTGTGTGTGTGTGTGTGTATACTACTGTACTTTTTAGATCCTCCTACGCAACCTAACCTATTATAGTTAAGTATAGTAGGCTATACACTATTTTGTTAGTATGTGTTATAAAATGAAATTGCATGTTATTATTATTAATATTATTATTATTAATATTATTATTATTATTATTATTAGTAGTAGTAGTAGTATTATTATTATTATTATTGTTATTATTATTACATGCTAATATAATACTAAGTTGCCCGCCAGATTTCCTCAGAGATGGGAGGAGCACATTGGCGGCGGTGTTGTTTATACTCCGCCCGATTACTGATTCCTATTCACCGAGCCAGAGCTGGCGGGCGGCGTGTTATGTGCCACGTTTTGTTTCCCATTGGGCGTACCGCTCAGCTGGGGAGTAGGAGATTTCATAAAAAGAAAGTTTGAGTGGAGAGCACACCTTTTCCTTCACATACAGTTATCTTAGACCATCTACTAGTATAATAGTTTGCACAAAAATACTCTACACTCTTTCTAGGTTATTGTTATGTTGTTTTTTTTTTTTTTGACTTCTCATCAGATTGTGCATTCAACTAATATACACTATTAGTGTGTTTATTATTATGTTTTATAGTATTATTTCGTATAATATTGGGTAACACAATTATAGTCACTAGTATAGTATATTATTGGGGTTTATAGCAGTTTGTGGTCTAATAGTATCATGCTTTATGAGTGGTGTTCTATGTAGTGATGATTAGGCAATAAAATATGCTTTGGGTGTTTATAGCAGTTTTTGTGGTCTACTAGTATCATGCTTTATGGGTTGTGTTCTATGTAGTGATGATTAGGCAATAAAATATGCTTTGGGTGTTTATAGCAGTTTGTGGTCTACTAGTATCATGCTTTATGGGTGGTGTTCTATGTAGTGATGATTAGGCAATAAAATATGCTTTGGGTGTTTATAGCAGTTTGTGGTCTACTAGTATCATGCTTTATGGGTGGTGTTCTATGTAGTGATGATTAGGCAATAAAATATGCTTTGGGTGTTTATAGCAGTTTGTGGTCTACTAGTATCATGCTTTATGGGTGGTGTTCTATGTAGTGATGATTAGGCCATAAAATATGCTTTTGGTTTATTGCTAACAAAATATACTTTGCTCTACCGCTGTAGTGCAAAACATGGTGAAACTTACATACACCGTTAATAAAGTATTGATGGAAGAAGAAGAAGAAGAAGAAGAAGAAGAAGAAGAAGAAGAAGAAGAAGAAGAAGAAGAAGTAAGAGGAAGAATTGTGGAGGGAATGAACAGTGAGACAATGTAAAGCCTCCGGGATGGCGGCAGCGTTTCTGTTATTAATATATAATAAGACAATAGGAAAATATGTTGTTGTCTCTACCTGTATTATTACCTTTGCGATAGCATGGTTCAATTTTGGGAGGACATAGGAAGGAGCAGGAGGTTAGGAAGGGATTTGTAGTGGGAGAGATAGTGTCTGTGATCCTCGGGTCACCACTCCTCGGATTGTGTCAGTTCAAGTTTAGAAGCTCCAACAACTTTCCCTGAATACGAATTCGCAACCTTTCGATTTACAACAGGTACCTACCTACTGCTACAGTAGGTGAACAGGGACCAAGGGGGCTAGGAATAGTGTCCAAACAACTTGCTCCTGCCTGCCTGTGTGATGTAGTCGTGGCCAGAATTAGGTTAGGATACAGACACATCTGGCAAGTTAGTAACGCTGTACCCATACCGGAACACTCAGCATGTAAACTTTGTGATACACCTTTAAAGCACTATATTATTGAATGTGACACTGTCAAAGACTTCAGGCCACCTGACTTATTGTATCTTGAACTATGTCATTACTTCATTGAGGACATTACATTCTTGCTCTTTATCCCAAATTGGCTAGCCGACACTGATTAGTCTACAATTAGAATATGACTCCAATGTATGCTGCTGGTAAATGTGTACTGTCAATGAATAGGCAAACTAAACAGAAGGTCTCATCCCTTGCTGCTGCTGCTGCTGCTGCTGCTGCTGCTTCTTCTTGCGCCCTTCTAAGTCCCGTTTAAGTCCCCCACCCCAGGCCCCCACAAGGGGCCCTTCACATCTACACAATTTTTAAACAATTACACTCAATTTGCACAATACTATGCTAATTAGACGTAAAATAGAGTGTTATCCTGCAAAACGTTGATGTCGTATATTTCTCTCTTTAAGTGATATCCTGTGGCTCCGAAAGGAGCCTGTTTGGTTAGGTTGTCTTGTGTGAACGAACCTTGGGTTCTTATTTCTTCTCTGTCTTCTTGGGGAGGAGCACAGCTTGGATGTTAGGAAGGACACCCCCTTGGGCAATGGTGACTCCAGACAGGAGCTTGTTCAGCTCCTCGTCATTGCGAATGGCAAGCTGAAGATGACGCGGGATAATGCGGGTCTTCTTGTTGTCGCGGGCGGCGTTACCGGCCAGCTCGAGCACTTCTGCTGCCAGGTACTCCATGACGGCTGCAAGGTACACAGGGGCACCTGCACCAACACGCTCAGCATAGTTGCCCTTACGCAAGAGACGGTGGATCCTACCCACGGGGAACTGGAGTCCGGCCCTGCTAGAACGGGACTTTGACTTGCCCTTCACCTTGCCTCCCTTGCCGCGTCCTGACATGTTGCTGCTGCTGCTTTTCGTGATAGGAGTTAAATTTCCGCCCGCCACCTTGGTCTTTTATACCAAGCTCAGGATCAGGCCAGGTGGCCGTCTCGCGGACCCAACCAATGTAAGAGAGCCGTAGCTGCAGCCAGTCTGATCCTGAGCGGCCCGCTCGGTATATAAGGAAAAGTTAGTCGGGCCAGTGAGTTCCACAAGGTAGCGTTTTGGGCCCAATTTTATTCCTTATAATGATTAATGATTTCCTATCAC
The DNA here is from genome assembly GCF_018991925.1 of Homarus americanus. Classification (NCBI taxonomy): domain Eukaryota; kingdom Metazoa; phylum Arthropoda; class Malacostraca; order Decapoda; family Nephropidae; genus Homarus; species Homarus americanus. Next base: position 9,302 of record NW_024714063.1, read on the forward strand.
CAGCCCCCAGCTTAAGTGACCTCAAATTCTCCTTGTTTGCTGACGATTGCGCAATCTGGCGCTCCTCTCGAGCTGAGAGGCTATCTGCACAAAGGGTGCAGGCTGGCCTAAAAGCCGCGGAACAGTGGGCAATACAATGGGGATTTAGGTTTTCAGTTGAGAAGACAGTAGGAGTAGTCTTCACTAAGAAACGTAACATTAGTAATCCAGTATTAAAATTAAATGATACTCCTATTAAATTTCAGACTTCAGTAAAATTTCTTGGTGTTCATTTTGACCGGAAATTAACGTGGAAAAACCACATTAACGAACTTGAAAGTAAATGTCTTAAAGTCACAAACATCCTGAAAGTTTTATCAGGTACTACATGGGGAGCCGATAGGAAATCTTTATTAATGGTGTATAAGACCCTGATCAGATCAAAACTTGATTATGGATGCCAGTTGTATGCTTCGGCATGCAACACCACACTCGCAAAGCTAACCAGAATACAGAACCGATGCCTTCGTCTATGTCTGGGTGCCTACAGGTGTACACGTGTAGGTAAACTAGAGGTTGAGGCCCACGTCCCTCCACTTCACATCAGGAGGGACATGTTGACGCTAAGGTACGGGTTGAGTACGGCTAGGAAGCGCGGCACAGACCACCCAGGTTGGTGTGCTGTTGCTAATTTCCGTTTCCTGCAGCTGCGTAGGTCCCCGTCCTCGGTTGTCCGCCTCCAGACCTTGTGCCAGGGTGCTGGTATCCATTTCGAAGACGTTGATAGATACGTTCCACCGTTGTGTCCGCCATGGGAGAACCCCAACTTCCATGTGGAAACATCGTGGCTTCCGGGAGCGAAGAATGACTTTCATCCTGAGCTCCTGAGGCAACTTTTCTATCAATTTCTTGAAGGATTCAGCGCCTATACTCACGTGTACACCGACGGGTCCAAGACTGAAGACAACGTCGGAGCCGGTATCTGGAGCAGAGACGGGGAGTGGAGCTCCCGCCTGCCGCGGCATACAACCATATTCTCTGCAGAAATGTTCGCAATAAGTAGAGTCATTGACATTGCAATAACAAGCAATGTCAATGATGTCGCTATAATTTCAGATTCCATGTCAGCTCTTAAAGCAATTCAAGGTGGTAATACTACCAGCAATGAGATACAGGGCAACATTATTAATAAATTACATGAGTGTGCCAAGAATATTGTGCTGGTGTGGGTGCCTGGGCATTGTAACATTTGGGGCAATGAACAGGCAGACAGATTAGCAAGAGCGACTGTGGGTCTCGGGGAGACAACTAATGTACCCTGGGAGACTCAGTCGTGTCTCTCCTTGGGGAAGACATATTCATTTGGAAAGTGGCAACTTGAATGGACTAGGTTGGATCTCCACAACACCTGGAAGCCTAATATAGGGAACTGGCCCTCAGCATATAGAAAGAATAGGAGGGAAGAGGTCGTTCTCGCCAGACTAAGGCTGAACTGTACCTATCTGACCCACCTAGGGGCCTATCTTGACAATTCCTTCCCACCTATCTGTGCCACTTGTCACCTAATTCTCTCCATCAGACATATTCTGACTGAGTGCAGCCAGTACGAACCAGAGCGCCGGCAGCTGGTGATCCTAGCTGCCGAGCAAGGCTTCGTGCTGACTGTACCCAACCTATTGCAAGATAATGTCACCATAAGTGACGCAGTAATAACCTTCCTCAAGGAGACCCATCTTATCGGCATGTTATGATTGACACACGCATGAACTCTTTTTATATCTATTATATGTATGTAACCATGCCTTAAAAAATAAAAAATAAAAAATAAAAATGAATAAAACAAAAATTAAAACATACAACATGAGAAACACATCACAAACCTTATCATTACATACAACACTCACATTTATCAAGCTAAACTGACACCCACCAACATATATTCAAACAAAAAGACACGGGCTACAAAAGACAAAATAAAAAATAAAAAAAAAAAAAAAAATCACAGAGAAACTAGTCACCTGACAAGCCATTTCATCTGGTCTGTCACTAACTCACCATCATATCACTCATGCATACCATAATTCATCCCAAATAAAACAACAAGAAGAAAGAAGTAACCAAAATACCAAGAACAAGAAGAACACAAGAATAACAAGAAAAGAAGAAACAAGAACATCAGATTAGTTGTAGCAAGAAAGAAGACCAAGATTAGAAGAAGAAAGAAGACATCAGCTTCGGCCGAAATAGCCTAATGGCGAAGAGGCCAGTAATCCCCAACATCAGTCAGTCAGTCAGGGCCAGTTTTCAACAGTCTGATCCTGAGCGTCCCGCTGAACGGACGTCTTTCTAGACCGCTCACTGCAAAGCCAGCCAGCCTATCTCTTACTTTCGACAAACTGCACTATAACTTCAACATCAACCTCATTACCATCACTTCACACAACCGGGAAGCTCGTTCCAGACAACGCCCTTTCTGTGCCTCCCTACTGATCAGGGGTGACTCCTGATCAGAGGCGGCCCTGACTGGGAGATCTGTAACGGTTTTCCGTAGCGGACTCGGGCCGCGATCCCACTGGTGCACTTGCACCCTTGGCTATTTCTCCTTGATCTTCCTTCTTTTTCGCTCTGGCCTGGGGACCTGCACCCTAGAGGTGTATTCGTCCTTGGGTCCCCCCTGTAACTGTTCACCTCCACGGTAGGAGATTGTGAACACGAAAGGGGGTAGGAGCAGAACCCCCCCCCCCTCCGCCGAGCCTTCCTGGGAAACCGTGATCGTGCGTGTTCCACCTAGGAAGGGGGTCGCAATCCTTAATCCTCCACCCTTCCCCTAATAGGTACACTTTAAGCTCACGTCTATAAGTGAGCACATCACCAACAATAGGGATATAGGCTCCCCTAACGGGGCTTCTGGGTGAGTGACACAGGAACCACTCCACGACCACTCGACCAGCAAGTGGCGGTGGGGAGTGCTGTAATTCCTGTGTTTAGGTTGCTTGCCTGGAATAGGTAGGGTGCCGGTAAAAAACCACAACAAGACTGATGCCACGGAAAACGAATTAAGCAATGACTAGGACAACTGGAAACAGGATACGGGTACGCTCCCTCTTGGGGGGCGTATCCGAAAAACGCAAGGAGGAACTGGGCATACTACTGTGTGCCCAGCTAAACATCAAATTCGCCGCGCTAATTGAAACAAAGGACTCCTACATAGTCCTTTGCCTCGAAGAAAAAGATGTAGATAACATGCTGTCTGTTGAATCAACAAAGAAATTAGAAGAACAAGGGTTCGAAATTGTAATACCACCACAACTACGAGCCAAAAAATCCATAGTAATTAAAAGGGTTGATAAGGACATACTGGTACAATCACCAAGGAATATTGCCAATAATATAGAAGAAAAGAACACATGGGCCAGAGTTGAAGAGGTTGTGCTAATGCCTGGTGCCCCTACCATGATGAAGGTCAGGTTTGCAGAGATCTCCATGGCACAAAAAGCCCTAGAGAATGGACTCTGTATTTCCCACTACCATCTCACAAAGTATCAAATTGAGCAGGAGGAATTTTTTACAATAACACCGTGCTGGAACTGTTATAAATATAATCATCTAGCCATAAATTGTCCACTAAAGGACAAGAAGATCTGCTCCGAATGTGCATCAGAGGGCCATACTTTCAGAGAATGCTGCAACAAAGATAACCCCAAATGCCTGAACTGTGATGGGGAACACCGAACACTAGCAGCGCGTTGTCCCATAAGGAAAGACATAATCAAAAACCTGAGAGAAAAAGAAAGGACAAATAAGAAGATTGAAACAGACCCCAACAAAACATACGCAGCAATCGCAAAGCTACAAGACACCACTACCAAAGTCCTAAATAAAACTAAAGAAAATCCCATCATGCAACCGACATACCTCAATCTAAGTGAAGGATTACCTTTCACAATCCTAGCAAGTATCATCCATGCACACCTTAACAACATTGCAGAACCAGGAAGCTTCGGAAAAACGATCAGAGAAATGTTTGCTGCAAACAATCTACCGGAGGTGAATTTTCCGGACGACGCCCCCTCAACAGAGATATTTAAAATTGTCACAGAGAGTAGCCTGGGAGTAACAAAAGCACAGAAGCACATAACTAAACTAGACACAGAAGAAACCATCATGGAAACAGACCCTATCACCCAAGCAGTCACACCACACCACACCACACCACGCCGCAAATCATCAGGTTCCACAACTCAGCAAGCAGAGAAATTAAAACCTGCAAAAGCTGACCCAACCAAACCGAAAACTAGTAAAGAATCCCTACCTGGCCTTCGTGCCCCCCCACCCTCATCAAGTGATGTGCAACCAGAAGACTTAGGCAACGAAATCGGCATCCGATTCTACTCAGTTAACACACCACCTACAATAACAAATGACAGACTTCTCCAGGAAATAGAGGAAGGCACAGTAAAAGTTACCTACGAAGATGATAGGGTAGAAGAATCCTACATAGAACAACTGATAAATGCAGGACTTATTAACACCAAATACAATAGAATTGAAAGAGTAGATGCAATTAAATTTAAGAAAATCAGAACGGGATTGAAGGAGGAAAGGAGTGGACACTCGCCAGGAGATATACGAGCCAGCAGACACCCTACACCAAGTTCTCGGGACCCACGACTACTCAAAACAAAACATTAAAGATAATCCAACACAACGTCCTAGCCTGGAATTCGGCAAGGAAATCAGAACTCACCAACATATACAGCACATTAGACCCTGACATCATTCTCATCAACGCACATGGTAGGAAAAATAGTGAAAAAATCAAGATCTTTAACTACCATGTACATCAAATGAACATACACAACGAACCACATGATGGCATAGCAATTGCCATAAAACGCAACATACAATATAAAATCATTGACAATTTTCAAAGTAACTTTCTGGCAGCCGAAGTAAATACAACAAGAGGGCCAATAACCATCGGAACTTCATATTTAACATTCAGAAGACCAATATTTCCTACAGGGGACATCTTAAAACTAATGAGGCAAAACAATCCAGCATACTTCATAGGAGACCTCAATGCAAAACACACAACCTTAGGAAACAATGTCAGAAACCCAGGAGGAAAAATCCTCCATGCTCTCATCGATCACGGGACAATAACACACCTCGGGCCCGACTTCGCAACTTACATATCAGCCGGCAACACTGGAAAACCAGACATTGTTTTAACCAATAGACATCACCATCTAAACGTACATCTAAAAGCGGGACCCACAACAACCAGTGATCATCTACCCATAATTGCAACTTTATCCACATCCCCGATACAAATCCCATCAATCCCAAGATTTTCACTCAATAAAGCAAATTGGGAAAATTTTAAATCGGAACTTAGCAACAACGAACCAACACTCCTACACAACAAAGACACAACAGAGATTGATAATTCACTGGATACATGGTACAAAGAAGTAACAACAGCAATGGAAAACAACATTCCAAAAACAACATACCGTACATTACCACATTCACAATTAACACATGAAGAGAAAATGATCCAAACTAGATTCACCAATCTATATGAATACACCAAAACACACGGGTGGAGCAATGACACCACAATATTATACAGGAATCTAAAAGAAGAACTGAAAGACATAAGCAAGAACAAACACAATGAAACATGGAACAAGCTGATCCAGGATACACAAGCAGACTACAAAAATCCAAAAGCATTCTGGAAGAAAATAAAAAACCTAATGGGAACAAACTCGGAAGAAACTAGCTACATAAAGGACAAAAACGGTAGAAAGGTAACAGAACCACACGATAAAGAACCGATATTTAGAGAATTCTGGAAGAACATATTCAGAATAAATGACGAAGACAATAGAAGCTTCTGCCAAGAAACAGAACAGGCAACTAAAACATATTTGAGCCAGAACACAGAGAAATGGAAACCTACCAATAAAATCAACCTCAACTCATTAGACATAAACAACCCAATAATTGCCCCATTAACTAAAAATGATATTGCAAAAACAATAGCAAGTTTCAAGAATAAAGCACCTGGCATAAGCCAAATTAATAAAATCGTACTTCAAAACATTCCTCAGTCTATGATCGAACAGCTCAAAAATATATACAATGCCTCACTTGCAACTGGCTTTTTCCCTACCAAATTTAAATTAGCCAAAATCAGACTCATTCCGAAAGCAGGAAAGAACCATACTCAAGCAGAAAACTACAGACCTATATCATTATTGGAAACACCTGGTAAAATATTGGAAAAAATAATCAACAACAGACTGAGAAATTTTCTAGACCAAGAAAACAAATATAACCCGAGACAGCACGGCTTTCGAAAACACCGAGGAACCAACACAGCAATAGCTCTAATATATGAATCAATTGCAAATGCTGCAAGTAACAGAGACCAATGCAACATAATTCTGAGAGATGTTTCAAAAGCATTTGACAAAGTGTGGCATGAAGGATTGAAGTTAAAAATAATCAAATTGGACATGCCTACCAATATCACAGCACTATTATGTAATTTTTTAGATAACAGACAGGCCAAATTAATAATCGACAACCATCTAGGACAAACCTTCATCCTTCATAGCGGAGTTCCCCAAGGCAGTAATATATCGCCGACGTTATACACTGTATACACGGCAGATATGCCGCAACCACGTCAATCAGAATACATAGCTTATGCAGACGATGTAACACAGATAGTCAGGTACCCGGGAAAGTCCAAACAAATGATGGCTATTAGAACATGCAGAGAAATAGAAGTAATAAACGACTATGAACGTAAATGGAAGATAAAAACCAATGTACAAAAACTCCAAATAATTCACATCGCAAAAACAAAACCATTCCCTATTATTGTTAACAACCAACAAATACCATACGCTGCCAAGGGAAAAACATTAGGACTCAAGATATCCAGATGTGGAATAACACCCCACATTAACGAAAGATTAGCTAAGGCAAGATCACAACTTACTAAGCTCAAAAGATTCCGCCAATTGGAAACCAACACGCAATTGCACCTATACAAAGCACTGATCAGACCACACTTAGAATACCCCCCGATACCTCTGAACACAATCTCAAGAACCAATCAACTCAAATATCAAGCAGTGCAAAATATAGCCCTCAGAAGAGCGGCAAAACACCAACCACCATACACACAAACAGTACAAGACATACACACAGAACACGGCATAGACCCACTCAACATCAGAATACACACCCAAGCAAATGTAATATGGGAAAAAATCGAGCAAGAACAGGATCCCATACTAAACCAACTAATTGAGGAAAACAACAACACATCGCACGGATGGTGGCCTAGAAGCAGGAAAAATGATAACGAAGAACCAGAGCCTCTATATACAAAATAACAACAAAATAACAATAAGAAATAACAATAAAAATAACTAAAAGATGGGGATCATCCCTCCAGTGCCACAAGGACCTGGAGAGACCCCCCCTAACAAAATATGCCCTCAGGACACCTTAGAACAACCTAGCTTAGCTTGGCTGAGACCGGCCTTCCCTAACCCCAAGAACCTCTCAACGCAGCACAGTTACGGAAGACAAAAAACTCGTCTCCGCAAGGTGGATAGCCCACCTGCTGTTAACCTTCTCCTCTACTTCCCACTTCTAAACTTTACCTTGTACTATACCCTTCTCCCACTCTCAGAGCCACTGCTCTCTTCTCTCCATATAATCATCATCATCAGTTTTCAATTCTCTCGCTCCGCGCCACGAGTAACTGTGCCGCCATGCCTCCCAAAACTTCCGGAAAGGCTGCCAAGAAGGCTGGAAAGGCCCAGAAGGCCATTGCCAAGGGTGACAAGAAGAAGAAGCGCAGGAGGAAGGAAAGCTACAGCATCTACATCTACAAGGTACTGAAGCAAGTGCACCCCGACACAGGAGTCTCCTCCAAAGCTATGTCCATCATGAACTCTTTCGTGAACGACATCTTCGAGCGCATCGCTGCCGAGGCTTCCCGCCTGGCGCACTACAACAAACGCTCCACCATTACAAGTCGGGAAATCCAGACAGCTGTCCGACTCTTGCTGCCCGGTGAACTGGCCAAGCATGCCGTGTCTGAGGGCACCAAGGCTGTCACCAAGTACACCTCTTCCAAGTAAGAGGTTACTTGTGCACAACAAACACGCCATCCCACTACTACAACTTAATCGGCTCCATCGGAGCCACAGTTACATGTTAAAGAGACAGTTACCGACAGTGATGTATTGAGAGGGAAATAATAAAAAAATTATAATAATCTGCATTCTCTATTGGCGTAGAAACAGGACTAAATCGAAACATAATAAATAAATAAATTCTGCGTGGAGTAGTTTCACACCCACTGCAAAGTGACATACCTGGAGTGTGTTTGGGCTTCATTTCTTGTTTGCAGCACGCCTATTTCATGTAAACAATTTATTTTATTTTATTTTATATTAGTTATTTATTTATTTATTTATTTATTGTTTATATCTTTATTTGTTACTAGCTCTTGTTTGTTGCACCCACCTCCCGAATTGATGACCTACTATACAATCGTGCCTGCACGAATGTTACCAACTTACCGTTAGGCGATTTGGGTAACCGAAATTAACGCTCTCCTACCACCAACCATTTCGATTGTCAAAAAAATTATCTTCAGAACAGTTCTTTGGCCCTTAATCCTCCACCCCTCCCCCGAATAGGTACACATCAAGTTCACGCCTATAAGTGAACATTCAGTAACACTAGGGAAATAGGATCCCCTGACGGGGCTTTCGGGACAGTGTTGCGGGAACCACTCTACGACCACTCGACCAACAAGTGGCGGTGGGGAGTGTTGTAATTCTTGTAACAAACTCTGTCCTGGAATAGGTAGGTCTCAAGTTTGAAATCACGCAAGGGTGGCATGTCCACCACACACCCTCTAGTATGAGGGCACACCGGATACGGATACGCTCCCATGAAGGGGGCGTGACTGACGGAAGAAAAAATGAATTAGCAAGACTCCTTACTACAACACTACTGATTAAAATTTCCAACCTTATCACGACCAAGGACTCCTTCATCGCCCTGTGCCTGACTGAGAATGATGTTGACCAACTCCTATCGAACGACAGCACAAAGAAACTGAAGTCCGCGAAATTCGAAGTTGCAATCCCTCCTCAACTCCGAGCGAGGAAGTCAATCGTGATCAAAAGATTAGATAAAGCAATCACTGAAGAATCTAGCGAACAGGAATTGGCATCTGATATAGAAGACAAAAATGAATGGGCCAAGGTGGAGGAAGTTGTCAAGCTGCCCAGACTGCCATCCATGCTGAAAATACGGTTCACTGAAATAGCCATGGCCCAAAAAGCAATCCAGGAGGGACTGTGTCTCTCCTACTACCACGTCAGCAGCAGCCAGGTGGAGCAGGAGGAATTCTTCCCCATAACTCCATGCTGGAATTGCTACCAATATTCACACATGGCAACAGACTGCCCTAACAAGGACATCAAGCACTGCTCAGAATGCGGGAATAAGGGGCACACCTTCAGAGAGTGCAAAAATAAAGACAACCCCAAATGTCTAAACTGCGAAGGGGATCACAGAACACTGGCTACTCGCTGCCCCATACGAAAAGCGATAGTCAATCAAAAGAAGGAGAAGGAGAGGGAGAAGACACAGGAACAGCAAAACAAGACATACTCAGTTGTAACCAAACTAACCAGAGAAACGACAAAGATCCTCGAAAAAGTCGCCACACCACCCCCCGCAAACCAACCTATTGTGCTTCAGCTTGGAAATAATCTTTCTGTAAAAATAATGACATCCATAATCCACGCCCACATAATGAATATAGCCAGACCTGGAACTTTCGCCAAGGCAGCAAGAGACATGTTCGCCGCCAACAACCTGCCAGATATGGAATTCCCAAATGATGTGCCTTCCTCTGAAATCTTCAACTTCATTTACAAATCAGAGAGCACTGAAATCCAAATACCAACAACTCACGAACCTTCAACTAATGAACCATCAACACAAGAACAGACTACCTCAGACATACAACCCGAGCCAGCAAGCGATGAAGAATCAATGGAAGACTCAAGCGAAGATGAAACCACCACAATAACAGAACAAGCCGCCAGAGTCAAAACCCCAAAAAAGAAACAAACAGGAACTAAGGTACCACCTGCTACGGAGAACAAAGACCTAGGGCATGAAACTGGTGTCCGATTCTACTCCACTACAGCTCCTCCCATAGTCTCAAAAGAAAGATTAATGGCAGAAATAAGGCAAGGCAAGATCAAATACACATACTCAGACAAAAACCTAGATGACTCACATATTGAAACACTAATGAAGAAGGGAAGAATCCTCACAAAACACAACAGAATAGAAAGAGTTGATCAGTCAACATTTAAAAAGATCCGCTTGGGCCTGGACAGGAGGCTGTCAGGGGAGCACCGGTCAGCAAAAATGGCGCAAACCAGCTCTAGACACCAGCCTTCATAATAAATAAGCTAAAAATAATCCAACACAATGTCTTAGCATGGATCCCACAAAGAGCAAGCGAATTATACAACACATACCGTAACATAGACCCAGATATTATTCTCATCAATTCGCATGGAAAGAAAAACTCAGAAAAAATAAAACTATTTAACTACACAGTATACCAAAAAAACAACCAAGACACACCTCATGATGGAATAGCCATAGCCATCAAACGAAACATACAACACAAGATACACGACTCGTTTCAGGAAAACTTTCTGGCGATCGAAATTAACTGCCCAACAGGACCTATTATAATCGGCACCTGTTACCTCCCTCCAAGAAGACCCATATTCCCATTAGCAGACATGCTCAAACTCCTGAGAAGAAACATACCAGGATATTTCTTGGGTGATTTAAATGCTCGACATCGCGTCTTGGGACACCAGGACAACAACGCCGTGGGCAAGATTTTAAACACATTACTGAGTCACGGCAACGCAATTCACCTCGGCCCGGAATTCCCCACATACATCAGTGCAGGTAAAATCGGACATCCAGACATAGTATTAACAAACCAGCATCACCATCTTAACCTGCAAATGGAACCCGGCCCAATAACCACCAGTGACCATCTCCCTATCGTAGCCACACTCTCCACGTCGCCAATTCAGATCCCTGCCAGGACGAGATACAGCTACAGCCGATCCAACTGGGAGGAATTCCAAAATGAGTTAAGCAACCACCAAATAACCAGGCTAAACAACAAACACACCTCCCAAATAGACAGCACACTGGAGACATGGTACGGAAACGTGATCCAAGCAATGGAACACCACATACCCACGACCACTCACCGCACATTACCACACCCCCAATACACACATCAATCAAGAATTTTACAGACACAGTTTAGTAACTTATTCAAATTAATCCTAGAACATGGATGGACGCCAGAATACAGAATACAATATTACACCATACACGATCAACTAAGAGACATGTCCAAAGAAGCATACGTGAAGAACTGGGAGAAATTAATAACAGACACAGAAGCAACTTACCACGACCCGAAAAAATTCTGGCGAAAAATTAAAAACCTAATGGGAATCTCAAGCAACGAGTCAAACTACATTTTAAATAGCAACCAAATCAAATTAACTGAACCCAAAGAACAAGAACCTGAATTCAGAAAATACTGGAGCAAAATTTTTCAAATAAGCCAAGAAGACAACCTGAACTTCTGTATGAATACCGAGCAACAAGTAACCAATCACATGACACACACAACCCACATCTGGCACCCAAGTCCCAGCATAGACACACACGCTTTGGACGATCTTTCCACACTGATTCAACCAATCACCGCAGAGGATATTCAGAAAACAATAATCAGTTTCAAAAATAAGGCCCCGGGCATCAGTAAAATTAACAAACCCATACTCCAGCATCTACCAATCAATATGATACACCAACTCAGTCACATTTTTAATGCAGCACTTGCCTCTGGCTACTTCCCAAGAAAATTTAAAACAGCAATCATCAGACTTATATCAAAACCAGGCAAATCCCCAACCCAAGTAGCAAACTACAGACCAATCTCTCTCCTAGAAATACCGGGAAAAATCCTAGAAAAAATAATTAACCGTCGACTGAGAACACACCTCGAATTTGAGGAGAAATACAACCCCAGACAGCATGGATTTAGAAAACATAGAGGAACCCATACAGCCTTAGCCCTAATTTACGAAAACATAGCAAACGCGATGCACAACAACGAACAATGTAACGTAGTACTAAGGGACGTAGCTAAAGCATTCGACAAGGTCTGGCACCTAGGACTCAAATACAAAATTACCACCCAAGAACTTCCCAACAACTTTACTTCCATTCTCTGCAACTTCCTCGATAATAGAGAGGCCAAAATTATCATAGGTAACCACACAGGCCCAAGCTTCAAATTATACAGCGGAGTACCACAGGGAAGCAACCTCTCGCCAACACTCTACACAATATATACGGCGGACATGCCACCTCCTGTACACGGAGAATATGTAGCCTATGCTGATGACGTCACACAAATCATCCGATATCCAGGCAAGGGCAAACAGATGATGGCAAGGATAACAACCCACGCCATCGAGCAAATCAACGAATATGAAAAAAAATGGAAAATTAAAACCAATACACAGAAACTAATGATAATACATATTGCCAGAAAAAACCCTACACCAATCACAGTCAACAACGTACCTATACAATACTCCAACCAAGGTAAAATTCTGGGACTTACAATAACAAGAACAGGCATAGCAAAACACGTAAAACAACGCAAACAGACTGCCCAATCACAACTCACGAAACTGAGACGATTCAGCAAAATGGACACCAAAATTCAACTACACCTATACAAAGCACTTATCCGCCCACACCTAGAATATCCACCAATACCACTCAACACGATCAGCAAATCCAGTCAACTTAAACTTCAAGCAGTACAAAACAAAGCTATCCGTAGAGCATCAAAGCAACTTCCGCCATACACCACCAAAATACAAGAACTTCACGAATTATTCGATATCGAACCACTGAATATACGTACACATAGCCAAGCACAGAGAGTATGGACCAAACTTGAAGAGATGGAGGATCCATTATTCTCTAAGTTAAAAGAAGAAGGAACAACTAAAATACACAGCTGGTGGCCTAAGAGCTTCCATGCTGACATTACAGAACAAGAACCACTCTACACAAAGAGATAAACAAATAACACTACCACCGGACAAATAAAAATTAACACTCACTACAATAATGAATATCTAGCTAGCTTAACTCCTCCCCCCTCCCTCCTCAACCTCCTTCCCTGAGCGGACGGGCCTGTGCTGCACGCTGCCGCCACCCAATCATTTCAACTCGTCTCCGCTAGGTGGACAGCCCACCTGCTATCTACCCCTCCCACTCTTCTTCCCGTTTCCACGCTTTACTTCTCTCTCTCTCCTCTCCTTTCCCAGTGCAAAGTCATTTGCCACTTTACTTCATTATCATCATCATCATCGGAAATTTAACTCCTATCACGAAAAGCAGCAGCAGCAACATGTCAGGACGCGGCAAGGGAGGCAAGGTGAAGGGCAAGTCAAAGTCCCGTTCTAGCAGGGCCGGACTCCAGTTCCCCGTGGGTAGGATCCACCGTCTCTTGCGTAAAGGCAACTATGCTGAGCGTGTTGGTGCAGGTGCCCCTGTGTACCTTGCAGCCGTCATGGAGTACCTGGCAGCAGAAGTGCTCGAGCTGGCCGGTAACGCCGCCCGCGACAACAAGAAGACCCGCATTATCCCGCGTCATCTTCAGCTTGCCATTCGCAATGACGAGGAGCTGAACAAGCTCCTGTCTGGAGTCACCATTGCCCAAGGGGGTGTCCTTCCTAACATCCAAGCTGTGCTCCTCCCCAAGAAGACAGAGAAGAAATAAGAACCCAAGGTTCGTTCACACAAGACAACCTAACCAAACAGGCTCCTTTCGGAGCCACAGGATATCACTTAAAGAGAGAAATATACGACATCAACGTTTTGCAGGATAACACTCTATTTTACGTGTAATTAGCATAGTATTGTGGAAATTGAGGGAAATTGTTTTTGAATGTTGTAGATGTGAAGGGGTACTGCGGGGGCCTGGGGTGGGGGACTTAAACGGGACTTAGAAGGGCGCAAGAAGCAGCAGCAGCAGCAGCAGCAGCAGCAGCAGCAAGGGAGGCGACCTTATTTTCACTCTGGTTCATTGACAGTACACATTTACCAGCAGCATACATTGGAGTCATATTGTAATTGTAGACTAATCAGTGTGGGCTAGCGAGCCAATTTGGGATAGAGAGCAAGAATGTAATGTCCTCAATGAAGTAATGACATAGTTCAAGATACAATAAGTGAGGTGGCCTGAAGTCTTTGACAGTGTCACATTCAATAATATAGTGCTTTAAAGGTGTATCACAAAGTTTACATGCTGAGTGTTCCGGTATGGGTACAGCGTGACTAACTTGCCAGATGTGTCTGTATCCTAACCTAATTCTGGCCACGACTACATCACACAGGCAGGCAGGCAGGAGCAAGTTGTTTGGACACTATTCCTAGCCCCCTTGGTCCCTGTTCACCTACTGTAGCAGTAAGTAGGTACCTGTTGTAAATCGAAAGGTTGCCAATTCGTATTCAGGGAAAGTTGTTGGAGCTTCTAAACTTGAACTGACACAATCCGAGGAGTGGTGACCCGAGGATCACAGACACTATCTCTCCCACTACAAATCCCTTCCTAACCTCCTGCTCCTTCCTATGTCCTCCCAAAATTGAACCATGCTATCGCAAAGGTAATAATACAGGTAGAGACAACAACATATTTTCCTATTGTCTTATTATATATTAATAACAGAAACGCTGCTGCCGCCATCCCGGAGGCTATACATTGTCTCACTGTTCATTCCCTCCACAATTCTTCCTCTTACTTCTTCTTTTTCTTCTTCTTCCATCAATACTTTATTAACGGTGTATGTAAGTTTCACCATGTTTTGCACTCCAGCGGTAGAGCAAATTATATTTTGTTAGCAATAAACCAAAAGCATATTTTATGGCCTAATCATCACTACATAGAACACCACCCATAAAGCATGATACTAGTAGACCACAAACTGCTATAAACACCCAAAGCATATTTTATTGCCTAATCATCCATCACTACATAGAACACCACTCATAAAGCATGATACTATTAGACCACAAACTGCTATAAACCCCGAAAATATACTATACTAGTGACTATAATTGTGTTACCCAATATTATACGAAATAATACTATAAAACATAATAATAAACACACTAATAGTGTATATTAGTTGAATGCACAATCTGACGAGAAGTCAAAAAAAACAACAACAACATAACAATAACCTATAAAGAGTGTAGAGTATTTTTGTGCAAACTATTATACTAGTAGATGGTCTAAGAGAACTGTATGTGAAGGAAAAGGTGTGCTCTCCACTCAAACTTTCTTTTTATGAAATCTCCTACTCCCCAGCTGAGCGGTACGCCCAATGGGAAACAAAACGTGGCACATAACACGCCGCCCGCCAGCTCTGGCTCGGTGAATAGGAATCAGTAATCGGGCGGAGTATAAACAACACCGCCGCCAATGTGCTCCTCCCATCTCTGAGGAAATCTGGCAGGCAACTTAGTATTATATTAACATGTAATAATAATAACAATAATAATAATAATAATACTACTACTACTACTAATAATAATAATAATAATAATAATAATATTAATAATAATAATATTAATAATAATAACATGCAATTTCATTTTATAACACATACTAACAAAATAGTGTATAGCCTACTATACTTAACTATAATAGGTTAGGTTGCGTAGGAGGATCTAAAAAGTACAGTAGTATACACACACACACACACACTTCGCTACTATATGCCAGACGCTCCCCCGGCTTGACACAACCACTCTCCCTGCTTACCTACCAGCCCCCCCCCTTCCCACTGACTTAGTAGAAGTATTTGAAATAGCAAAACGCCTGGACAAACTAAAATTAAAACGCTCTACCACCCCCATTGACTTACCAATGAAACGCTTCAAGGAGTTCTCCCCGGAGCTTGCTAAACCCCTATGCTCCATCATCAATGCTTCTCTCAGTCAAGCCAGATGCCCAGCTGACTGGAAGACCTCTTATGTATCACCAGTGCCCAACTCAACCAGCCCACAATCCTTAAATCAGCTACGACCTATTGCAATCACCCCAATACCCAGCCTAATCTGTGAAAGGTTTGTGTTCGACTGGCTGGGCTTTTGCTGATATTGCAGGAGTCGTAGTAGACCCTCAGCAATTTGGCAACCTGAAAACTTCCTCCACCACTGACTGACTGTCTTGTCAGCTTTCTCGATTACATATACCGCCATCTCGAGAAACGAAAAACGTCTGTAGCTGTCGCCTTCATTGATTTCACTAAAGCGTTCGACCTAGTCGACCACAATATAATCATCAACAAAGCTATTGACCTCGGGCTTCGGAGAAGTCTTATTATACCATGGCTTACAGACTTCCTCAGTGACCGACGCCAAGCTGTACGCTTCCGAGGGGCTGGCTGTCTCCACCTTTCAGGCACTCACCTGTGGCGTCCCCCAAGGCACCAAGATGGGACCACTCTGCTGCCTTATGCTCATCAATGATGCCCTAAGAGAAACCAACCCCTGCTCGCTGGAAATATGTCGACGACTCCACCATTGGGATCAGCGTCAACAATTCTGCTCCAAACTATACCGCCCTTCAGGATTTATTGAACAGTCTCCAAAACTGGGCCACCAACAACCATGTCACCATCAACCATACCAAAACCATGGTTATGCACATCAACCTCTCCTCCGACATTGTCCCACCTCCTTCCATTACTCTAGGTCCGAACACACTCCAGGTTTTAGATTCCACGAAGCTCCTCGGCGTCACCATAGACAACAAACTAAATTAGAAACCACACGTCAGTGAAGTTATCAAATCCTCCAGTTTCCGTCTCCACCTCCTACGCCGACTCAAGTCCCTCGGTGTTCCTGCACACGAGCTCCTCAGTGTTTACACAACATTCATACTTCCCAAGCTCACCTGGTCTTCTTCCCTAAATACCACACAACGTAAACACCTAGAAAAAGTGCAAAAGAGGCCATGCAAGATTATTCTCTACCCTTCCTACTCCACATATCAAGAAGCGCTCAACACACTGACCGACCCTTTAGACTCTCACTGACCATCACCACGACCTCATCTGCAAATTTGGTAAGAAGCTTCTACACCATCCCCGACACCGGCTCCTACTACCACCTGAGATCCCTAGTCCGAGAATTGCTCTTTGACACCACAACCGCATCCAGCCCATACGTGCACGAACTGATCGCTATAAGAACAGCCCAGTCCCAACCATTGTAAAAATTATCGATAACTTGTAATAAATCAGTGTACTCACTCCCAGTAAACACTACTCCTTGCACTGTCACTATGTTGAAATGAACTGTAGTTTGAGCTTTTCCCCAGCTAGTTATTATATGTCTAATTTGTGTCACTCATGTTACTTGTATATTATTTGTAATTCGTAACCCATTCCCCAAATATGTAACTGTATATTTTCAGCCTTCTGGCTGCCAAGCACTTTCAATAAACCGTTAATTATTATTATTATTATTTATATGTTGGCCCATACCAACTCACTCCCCTGAACCCTCCTCCCCACCGGACTATCAACAAGTTCTTGCCATAAGGTACTATCTCATTTGGCAAAGGAATGGAACCAGTGATGAATAGTGGTGAACAGTGCTTAACTCAGTGAAAAACAACTCGGCAGTTGAGTCTTACCCAAGCTAGCTAACCAGCTTCACACAGTGAGGTCCCAGGTACCCAGTTATACTTCCCCTGAGACTCCACGATAGAGAGGCCTGGGACCACACCTCACCCACTTGAATGAGTGAGTCATGTCGACCACGTGGTGTCCCCAAGATGCTACGACACCACGTAGTGAATGTTTTGCTAGAGCATCATCATGTGAAGTTCCTCATAACACCATCTGTGAGGTAACTGCTACATCATCAGGCCCCTCATAACGCCATCTGTGAGGGAGTTACTACACTACGTGTCTGGTGTTCAACACCTCACCTTACATGATCTACGCGTGCAAACATTAATCTGTATGTTCACTGTGTGCTCCTTCACCTTTCTCTAATGAGGGCTTTTGTTAAACCACCAATGTATGATGTACTAAGTCATTTGTGTCCAATGTATACTTTCGAAAAGCCCTTGTTTGGGGAAGGTAGGAGAGAGTAGTCGCCATTATTGTCCAAGCCACATTATTTATTTCTATATATAAGTAATGTAGGCTGGTTTTTAAATACCTCAATCCCCTAACGGTGCCGTTTGTATATTAAGAAATACCGAAGCCATACAGTACAACACCAGCGAATATGAAGTATCACTGTAACCGGCAACTGTTACTCACTCATACCTACATACATATATAGAGTCTTTACAGAATGATAGCAGACACGAGGAAGACGAACAACAAGAGGAGAAGAGTTAGAAGAAAATCAACTTCAAACTAAGAAGAAGAATACCAAGACATTTCCTCCAAACAACAAAACAACACACACAATCAAGCCGACCAAACACTGAGAAACCATGGCGGAACCCAACATGCACCGGACGCTTGACCTGACTCTATCCTGCCGCATCCAGGCGAGTTGCTGCTTAAAGTCCCTCACGCAAGCGCTGTTTAGCCACTGCACCTATTCTCTCCTCCTAAAATTCACTTCAATCCCCCCTGCCACTAGCATGTTATGTATGTATGTATGTATGTATGCATGAATGATAACTGCAACTTTGCGTATTAAAACTCATTACTCTTACTGAAGTAATATAGTGCGTGGTTATGTTATGTCATGTTAGGATAGATTATAAACTACATTGGGTTACATTTCGTGAGGTTCGGTGACGCTACAGGAAGTTAGGTGAGGTACCTGGAGGTTAGGTGAATGTTGACTGACTGACAATTACTAGGAAGTGGTTCCAACACGTTCACGCACAACCTATACTCATACCACAAGTCCAGAATTAGAGAGGATCATGTTATTGGATATATTTTCAACGATTTACTCAGTGTCTATCCAACTCTTTAGCGATTTAAATGTGGACCTAAAATTAGGTCCGTATATTTGTTTGTCGTGGTGGTGGTGGTGGTGTGCGCCCGTCCATCAGGTTGATTAACCACCAAAACCATAAAGGGTGCGGCCCTGCCGTTTCAGGGCATACACCACATCCATGGCGGTGACGGTCTTCCTTTTTGCGTGCTCGGTGTAGGTGACGGCGTCACGGATGACGTTCTCCAGAAACACCTTGAGGACGCCGCGGGTCTCCTCGTAGATGAGGCCGGATATACGTTTAACACCTCCACGCCGAGCTAGACGACGAATGGCGGGCTTGGTGATACCCTGGATGTTGTCACGAAGCACCTTACGATGACGCTTGGCGCCACCCTTTCCAAGTCCTTTGCCTCCTTTGCCTCGTCCAGTCATGTTGTTGTGGTTGCTACTTCAGGTGGTCCTGGCTCCAATATGTAATCGCGAAAGAAAGAAAAATGCTAGTGACAGGGGGGAAGGAGGTTCAGAGGAAGAATAAAGGGAGGATGGAAGTGAATTTTAGAAGGAGAGAACAGGTGCAGTGGCTAAACACCGCTTGCGTGAGGGGGTGGCAAAAAGCCCTGAGGGTGCAACAACTACAGTCAGGACGAGGCAGAGGGAGGGCGGGAGCAGGTCCGGGCAGGCAAAGGGCCAACGCGGGTGTTCTGATTGTCGTCTTAGCTCGGGCAGTGTCGGTAAGCGTAGGAAGAACCGCCCCGCCACGGCGGCGGCGCAAGCCGAGAAACGCAGGTGGACGGACGCACAGGCAGCTCACGATCAAAGTAAACAGAGAAGGTGAAGATATGGAAATTTGGTAGTCGTAGGGTTGTTTGGAGAAAGATGAAGGTAAAGTCTTTGAGCTATGTCAAAGAGGAACGGAGCGAGTTGGAGGAAGGGTTTTTGAATCTTTGAGCTTGAAATGTCAAAGTATTCATAGTAAGGAAGGATGAGCGTATCGTAGGAGAGTTTTTAGTAATAGCAGCAGACAGATTTGAGCTTTTTTGTCAAATTGTGAACGGATACTAGAATGAGATATAGGTTGAGTGGTTTCGGTCTAGGGTTAGGTCAATTTTATTAAGAATTGGATGTCACAGACGTTGGGTATATTTGATTAGGTTCTGAGAGTTGTGGGTCTTTTAGCTATGTCAGAGAGAAATGGAGAGAGTTGGGGGAAGAGTTTTGAATCTTTGAGTTTGAAATGTCAAAGTATTCGTAGTGAGAAAGGATGAGTGTATCGTAGGAGAGTTGTTTAGTAATAGCAGGAGGCAGATTTGAGCTATGTCAAATTGTGAACGGAGGTGAGAGTGAGATATAGGTTGTTAGGTTTCAGTCTTGAGTTAAGTCGATTTTGTCGAGGTGGCTGATTATAGAAGTTGGGTATGTTTGATTTAGTTTTTGAGAGTTGTAGTGTTAAGAGGGGCTTTATTCGACGGGGGGATGTTGTGTTTGGAGATTGGTTGTGGGAGGGGGGGAGTTTGTGTTTGGGGATTGATGGGGGTGGCGGTTGTATGTTAATTTTAGGTGAATTAAAATTGCTTGAGGGGGGTTGTTGTGTGAGTGTGTATGTGTTTGTATGTAAATGTAGTAAGGGGAGGGAGGGAGGGTTAGGATAAAGTTATAAGGTCAGGTGTGGTTCGGTTGTCGGGAGGAGGGGGGGAGGAGAGGAGTGGAGAGGCGGGCTTAGGAGGTTCTTGGGTTATTTTATAGTATGGTAGGATTACTTAGGAATGATATGTTTTGTGTTGCCAATGAATAGTTGTATTGAGTCATATGTTTTTTTTTTTTTTTTTTTTTTTTTTTATTAGGAGGGTCAAAGGGACTTGTTAGAAAGGTCGGGTATATTAAGTTTTTGTTTTGGGAGGATTGTAGGTATTGATTTTAAGAGGGGTTGTGAGTAAGGTTGGGTAAGTTAAGTTTTTCTTTTGGGAGGATTGAAGGGATTGTGAGTAAGGTTGGGTGGGTTAAGTTTTTCTTTTGGGAGGATTATAGGTTTTGTTAGTGGTTGGCAGAGTTGGGTTAATTATTACATTCACTCTTTCTTGCAGGTATTGTGAGTTCTGGCCCCATTCTTGAGGGAGAGGGTTTGTGTACAGGTACATTGCACCCCTCCCCGACCTTATTGGCCGAGAGAGGCGTTCAATGTCGTCTGCAGTTGGTGCCGTTTTTATAAGGTAAACCTCTCCGCCTTGAGGGAGAGGGCTTGCGTACAGGCATTGTGGAACTCTCACCGACCTTATTGACTAAGGGAAACGTACATGTCATCTGAGTTAGTATGGGATGGGTAAGTTAGGTATTTGTTTTGGGATTGATTTGATTTTTGATTTTGCCGCTTGCAGCGGCTACTTTATTGTGCACCCCACACTCATCCTGTGAGCGGTAGCGCAAAAGGATTACAGAGTAGAGTTTACAAAGGGTCATAATAATTAACCCCGGTTGTCAGGATATTATGGCACCGAAAGTTACACAGTATTTCATTTACATTATTTGTTTAGTTCTATACATAAAGGGTAACTTATTCACAAATGCGTGAGAACAGGCGTGTGAGGCAGTATGTCTGGCCTCACACTTTGTTATTCACATTTACGTGGGAGGTATTCAAGCACATTGCGTATTTGGTTCTGTACTTGAGAACTGATATAGTTACTGAGTGCAAAAAAGTGGATACAATCTTAATATGTCGGCTATCTTGCCATTAGAGATGAAGTGTTGTGCCATTTCACACACAGTGTGCTTGGACCTGTCCCTAAAAGGTTCTATCTTCACACAGTCGAGGACGTAGTGTTCAAGTGTGTGGCCATATGTAAGGCCACACACTTGACATTTAGTCTTGTTTACATCTGCTTGAGGAACATACTGCCAGAGGTACTTATATCCTAACCTTAGTCTAGCGGTTACAACATCTTGTAATCTAGTGATCTTGTTACTTGCTCCATATACATGTTTCACTTGATACATCTCATCATGGTAAACTATGGATCGACTCGTGCCTGTTTGCACTTGTCTACTTGCGTCAAACTCATCAATAAGTTCTTTCCTAATTACAGTTTTAAGGGTTCTTTTTGACAGACCCAAATTGTATTCAACGGTGTCTTTGTTAGACGCGAGTTTGACGAGGGCATCAACTCTGTCATGTTTTATGAGGCCTATGTGAGAGAGGATCCACAACAGTTTGACCCTGACACCCCGGTCAACAAGGCACGCATATTTGTGTCTGGCTTCAGAGACAAGATCGTGACAACCTGAGTCGAGGGTACCAAGGGCAAGTAGTGAGGATAGAGAGTCAGTGATGATGAGACTGTCAGTAACAGTGGTTTCAATGAATTTAATAGCTGTGAGTATGGCAACTAATTCAGTTTGTAGAGTGGATGCCCAGTTGTTAATTCTAACTCCTTTCTCAATTATATTACCGTCAGGTTGAGTCACAACAATAGCACTTCCAGGCCTCCCACAGGCGGTGTTTAGAGATCCATCAGTATAGATGGTCTGTGTGATATTACCATCAGTCTGTAGAGTGTGTATGTGTTCAAGAGCTCTCAATTTGGCAGTGTGTTGGAGATAAATGCTTTGTATAATTAATTTTTTAGGCGGATACGTCGGTATTGTGATATCGAAGGGAACTGTCCGCCAGGGTGGCAGGAAGCGTTGTTGTGTCTCAACTTTGTACAGGTGGTTTAGTCCAAACATCTTCATATGTGTAGCTGTAGTTTGGATCCATTTAGACTCAGTAGTCCCATGGTTCATACATTCTAGCAATTTTAAGGAAACAATGTTATCAGGATCACCACGCAGAAGCCTCAGGGCTATCATGAGGTTGACTTCAATTATTCTATCTTTAACACTGGGTATACCTAGTTCTTTCCTCATATTAAGTACTTTAGTGCTCATGGGACATCCCAGGATAATTCTGAGGGCTTTATTTTGCATTTTCTCGAGCTTGTCAACGCCTTTCCCGTCACGAATGACCAGGGCTGGTGCGTGGTAATCTATCAGAGATCTTATATAGCCTAGGTACATTGTTTTAACAAGTCTAATATTAGCACCATAGTGCGGGCTGTACCCCGCTACACTTCTAAGAGGTCTCAGTCTGTCAGTACATTGGCGGGTTAGCTGTTGTATGGCAGGTAGGGTACAAGGGACGGAAACACCAAGATATTTAAAAGAAGAAACATAGTCAATAGTGTTGTTACCTATCTTGAACTTGGCGGGGCCGCGTTTGCGGTTCCCAGCTTGTTTGTTGAACACCTTAGTTTTCTCAGTGGAGATAATAAGACCGAGGTGTTCACAGGCTGCGTATACATGGTTCAGGGTGGTTTGCATTTCACGATGAGTTTTAGTATGTATAAGAATATCATCAGCATAGCTGATTGAGATATTGCTGGGGTTGTCTGGTATTAAATTTAATAATGCATTCACAAGAACATTGAACAAAGTGGGGCTAAGTACTCCACCTTGAGGGGTACCAAGTTGCATATCTTTAACTTCACTTTTGTAACCCTGAAACAGTGCAGCAGCCTGTTTGGGAGGAGTGATAGGGTGTGGTTAGTTAATGGTAGAATGGTTATTTTTTATTTTGTGTGGGATTGCTAGTAACAGCTGGGTATGTTAGGTTTTTATTTTGGGGGGATTGTTAGGGTCTTTTCTTTTCTTTTTTTTCTTTTTTTTTGGGTGGGGGAGTGTTAGTGCAGGTTGAGTGGGTTAGTTATTGTTTTTTTTTTTTTTTTTGAGTGGTCTTGAGTTTGAGTTGGTGGCGTGGGGTTTGGAGTGAGGGGGGGGAGGAGAGAATTGGTCTTAAGTTAGGTTAGGTTGATTGGGTTAGGTTAGGTGGGAATCGGTGGGTGTGGGCTGAGGAGAGGTTAGGTTATTAGGTTAGGTTGATTTGGTTAGGTTGGGTGGGAATCGTTGGGTGAGGGTTAAGGAGAGGTTAGGTTTAATTTGGGGGGAAATTGTTGGGTGTGGTTATAGGGAAGATATTAATATAAGGGAGGTGGGAGGGGAGTGTTTGGTCTGTTTAATACTTAAAGATGGAAATTCTGGGGTGCAGAGATGAGGTCTAAATTTTCGAGTGACAGTGAGCGGGGTGGTGGTATGAGTGTTGTGTATGCAAATGAGGGAAGGGCAGTTACGTGACTGTGTGTGGGGGAGTCGGGAGGTTGAGGGGAGTGTGCTAGGTTCGTGTCGGGGTTGATTTCTGTTTCCTTTGGGGTAGTGCCGTATAGGTTTACTTTGATTATTGATTTGGTTGGATGAGTGTATTGAATAATTTTTTTGCTGTCAGGTGTATAGGGAGACAGGGGGGAGGTGTTCTTCCTCTTTGGTCTAGGGGTCTTGACCACTATTTCTGTGGGGGGAAGGGCTGCCATTTTATTCTTGGGAGTCTGGGGTGTTGGGGGAGGATCGGGTTTGGTTTGGGTGTTCGTGGTCCGGGAGTTCAACGTAGTCAAGTGGGAGAAGTCGGGTGTAGGCAAGGTCGAGGTGGAGGGGCCGGTATGTTTTGGACTGATTACTTTGGGGGGTGAGGTAATGGTAGAATGGTGAGATAAGTCAGGTGTAGGCATGGCAGAAGTGGAGGGGAGGAGGGAGACAGTGGATTCTCTGGGGGGTGGGGGGGGGCATGTTGGTACGGTCGGAGATGGGGGCAGTGGGGAAGATGAGGTCGGGACCGGTTCTGAAGGAGTCAGGAATGTTTATGGTAGGGAGGCCGTTAGCCTTCAAACCCTCAATTACCAGATTTAGAAAAAGTGATCTATTACCGTTGCTTAGGAATGTGCCAGAAGTATGATGGTGGTGATTTTTGCGTCAGTGTCGGGGGAAGGGAGGGGGGCGGTCAGGTTGTTGGTCCAGCAAGTGCGGGTGGAGAGAGTCGTGGGAGTAGGGAGTGAGTGGTGGGGAGGAGGAGGAGGTGCAGTGGGAGGTGAGGGTAGGCGTAGGCGGGGAGGGAGAGGTGTTGTGCTGTTGTTGAGTCTGATTTGGCACTTGTTGCTGACGGCAGAGTGTGGGCCTTTACAATTGCAGCATCTAGTAACAGTGGCAGTGCAGTTTCTGTATGAGTGGCCTTGATTGGCACATTTTGAACAGGTTAGTGAGTTACTGCAACGGTTGGTGGTATGTCCAAATTGATAGCAGTTGTAGCATTGGTGGACTGGGATGTAGTGTTGGAATTCGATGTTATGTGAGGGGATGATGTTATTGCCGAATTTAATTCCGTTGGATTTCAATTTGATGGCGTCAGTTTGTGTAGCTGTAGTGATTTTCAACATGGGGAGAGTTCCCATCCGGGCTGCATATGTCATTTGGGAGGTGTTGTGTGTGTTGAGTTCTGTCAATAGGTTAGGATTGTCAAGGATATGGGGGATGATTTTTCTACATATGAGGGTGCATTTTGCGCGGTATTCGGGTGAGCTGAGGACCGTTAAGCCATTGTCTTTTAGTTTTTTGTTCAATGCTGGGGAGTGGAATAGGTCGGCGTCTTCGTCATTCTGTACAAATACTTTGATAATGTCGTCATTGGTGAAGGAACGTATTTGGAAGATCAAAGTCAGCTGAAAAATTAGTGAAGCGAGGTCTGTGCACTGTTGGATGGTACGGTCCACTTTGAGTTTAATTGAAGGCATGTTAACTGGTGGAATTGGAGATTTATGGAGATCTCCCCTAACAAATTGTCCCTAATTTCCTGCGCCCCTCACGTAGGGGAGGCCCTGCACTATCACAGAGGTCCCCAGGCGAATCGGCAGGCTGTGCTGACCCCCCGCCCTTCACACAAACACGCACTAGCGAGGTGTGGGGACAGAGGGCGTTTCCAGACGAATACTCCCCTGTACGTCAACTGACAGGGGAATAGGTCCTTTCACGGCACGGAAGATAAAGGTTAGAGTGGTAGAAAAAGGTCTGAAAACTTACTGCTGACTCTTTCTTCACACCAAGCCCCTCAGCAGCATTCGGGGTTCCTAAGGGAGGTCCGATACTGTAGGAGAGGCTCAATGTGTCGATTGAATCAACAGAATTGTCAGTTGGAGAATGGAGTCAGGTGCTTGTGAATTCCAAGGTTGGTGGGAAGGTGGGAGAGGTCCCAGAACTAGCGAATCAGCTATGTCCGTTTGATC
The DNA here is from genome assembly GCF_018991925.1 of Homarus americanus. Lineage (NCBI taxonomy): Eukaryota > Metazoa > Arthropoda > Malacostraca > Decapoda > Nephropidae > Homarus > Homarus americanus. Next base: position 35,602 of record NW_024714063.1, read on the forward strand.
TCCGGCTTCCCCGTCGCTCTGCGTGTCTGCTCTCTGTGGTGGTCTTGGCTCCAATGAGAGTGTCGAATCGAATCGAAAAATGCTAGTGACAGGGGGGAAGGAGGTTCAGGAGAAGAATAAAGGGAGGATTGAAGTGAATTTTAGGAGGAGAGAACAGATGCAGTGGCTAAACACCGCTTGCGTGAGGGATTATAAGATGGGGGCAGCAGCAACAACCCGGCTGGACGCGGCAGGGAGGCGACAAGACAAGGCCAGGCTAGCGTCAGGTCAAGCGTCAGGTCAAGCGTCAGGTCAAGCGTCAGGTGCGTGTTGGGTTGGGCAATGGATGTTCAGTGCTTGGTCGGCTTGATTGTGTTTTGGTTTCTTGTGTGGAGGGGATGTCTTGGTCTTCTTAGCTTGATGTTGATTTTCTTCTCTCTCTCCTTCTCTTCTTGCTCTCTTGGAGTGTCCATTCGTTTGTGTTTGGGTCTTCTTGTTCGTCTTCCTCGTATTTTAAGTCCTCATAGGTGTGGAAGAATTCAGAGAGGGAGAGGTTGACCACGTGGGCTTCAGCACCACTGGCCGCGTGGGCTTCAGCACCACGGGCCACGTGGTGTTCTTGGTTCTGTGTGGTGGGCTGCTTCTGTTGAGTTTTCTTTTCTTGGTTTTTCTTTACTGCTGGTTTTTTCTTTTCTTGGGAGCGTACAGCAAGGAGGGCCTCTTTGTAGCTCAGTTTTTTCTCAAGGCGAGCCTTGGCTACCCTGCATTCCTCCTTCCATCTGGGGCAGGTCCGGTCGGCGGAGGAGTGTGGGCCACCACAGGCAACGCATTTTTTCTCTGTGTTGGGGCAGGCCGTGTAGCGGTGTCCAGGGCTGCCACACATGGAGCAGGTGTCTTCCTGCGCCTCACACTTGTTTACAGTGTGTCCATAGTGCTGGCATTTGTAACACCGTTTCGGTCTGCAGTAGGGCTTGACTGGCATAGTTACCCACGCCAGTTGAGCTTCCTTGGGTAGGGTGGAGTGGTGTCCGATGAGGGCAGTGGTGTCGGACAGCTTCTTCACAACTTGGAGCTGCTGCTCCTTGAGGAGCTCACTCAGCTCTGCTTTGTCCATGTGGGCAATTTCGGCGTGGGAGATTACACCCAGCTTCAGGTTGTCCCACATGAAGGCAAACATTTTAAAAGGAATGCCGTTGATGTCTGGGATCTCCGCGAGTTGAGCGGGCATGCCCTTCTCGGCGAAGGTGATCTTGATGTCACCATGGAGCTTTAGGCGTTCTACCTTGGTGACCCCCACGATCCCATTAGCTTCGAAAAACTTCTGGAGAACTAGGAGGTTTAGTTTCTTGGGGCAGGTCGGCGTGTCCGGACGTATCCGCGCCACGTTAACAAACTCGTATCCGTTCATGGTGAGGGAGAGAGGATTCCAAGACCATACACATGCCGAATTATACTGTTTAAATTCCGAGATATTAAATGCCGAGTTATAAAGATTTTGTGTGGACCTCATGTATATATATATATATATATATATATATATATATATATATATATATATATATATATATATATATATATATATATATATATATATATATATATATATATATATATATATATATATATATATATATATATATATTTCTATAAAATCACACGGGAAAATGGAAATAAATTATATTCTTAGCTTTCGCCTTTTATTCAAGACATTGTAGCTTACTGTTATGGCCAGCTGTCAATTTCTTGTTAGTGAACGCCTGATTTCAGCAGCCTGGTGACAGAGCATTCTTATAGTGCTCTAATCGAATGAAAATTTCCGATTCATATTCTCATTTTTTTTAAGGAGAGTGTCTGATACGCCGAGAGACTAGGTCTATGCAGAGGACGTAGGGGTACGATCGCCGACCTAGTCTCGACCATCAACCTCCAGTTCAGGATCAGAGCGTTTCACACCTTACGCTTGAGCCGCTGTGATTGGTCCGCTCGCTACGCGCAGCCCAGATCCTGATCCTGGTAAATTGTATAAATACGGCTACGCCTGCCCAGGGAGATCATCCTACACTCAGCTACTGGACCAGCAACATCTCTCTCAGCTCCTCACCTAGTCACTCCTAAGTACTGCACTGTACAACAATATATACAGGAAGCACATCGTGAGTTTCTATCCAACCTCATTCCTGAGTGAAGGTATCTACATGTACGTACGTTTGTGTGCCCATACAAAGAGATAATAGACAACTAAAGAGAATTGACAACTGGCCACAACAGTACGCTACAATGTCTTGAATAAAGACGAAAGCTAAGGTACTCCGTTGTTTCCATTTTCCCGTGTGATTTTATCAAATATATATATATATATATATATATATATATATATATATATATATATATATATATATATATATATATATATATATATATATATATATATATATATATATATATATATATATATATATATACACATGAGGTCCACACAAAATCTTTATAACTCGGCATTTAATATCTCGGAATTTAAACAGTATAATTCGGCATGTGTATGGTCTTGGAATTTATTATAAAATAATTTGGGAAATGCTGAGTTATCTAAAATTATCAGGGAAAATTTCGGTATTATTGAGCTTCATAATCAGGTGAATAAATTATAGACACCCTGTATATAAAAGACCGTACAAAGCTGGTAGCTTTTCTTTTTGGAATAAAATTTGTAGAGTTAATGAATGTGATAAGAGTCATAGAGAACACAGTCCAGCATTTAATGATTTGGAATTACTTGTGCAAGGCTCACTTTCTTATGGAATTAGTTACAACCCAAGAGATTTAGACTCGTGAACCTGAAGCAGTAGAAACTGTTGCATTATTCTGTCCAAAAATGCTTTGGATTCATGAGTAAATGTCGGGGTTTGTGTTTCAAGAGGAGAGGTGACAGGACTTATGTGGGTGATTGTATAATGTTTTAATCATCATCCACATCATCATTAATGTTTTACAATCATTTATTGTGCTTATATAAGTTAGCTGTGATTATCTGTAGGCAACTTAACAAGGTGCATTGTGTCTTCATTCCTCTTTTGTCAGATTAATATCTTTGACATTTCTCACATCCTCTGTTTGTTATTCCTTGTTCTGCTCCCCTCCATATTCAAACTCCTGCATCCCTTGACTCAAATGGTTTCTCCATTCTCTCCACACGCCCAAACCATATAACTCTACCTCTCTGCAAAACCTCACCAATTAAAGTAACTTTTATATTTCAGGTGCAAGTTACACACTCCAATATCCCTCGCACTTACAAGATTATAGATGTTTCAGAACATTCTGCTGAGAAACAAACATTTCCTTTAAAAGATGAGAATACTGGGAACACAGTTTACTGCACCATTGAAAACTACTTCAAGAACCAATATGGAAAAAATATTAAGTTTCCAAAGTTGAACTGTGTACAAGTGTCTCCTGCTGAAAGGAATGTGTTTATTCCATTTGAGGTATGATTGTAATTGTGGTATATATATATATATATATATATATATATATATATATATATATATATATATATATATATATATATATATATATATATATAT
>NW_024714064.1:0-16961 GCF_018991925.1 Homarus americanus
TGTTACGTATTATACCTTTCAATATATGATGATTTTAACCTTTGAATACAATAATAATGATGATATTGTGCTCAGGATATTCATTCATCGTACTCAAGGGTTTAAAAACACCTTTCCGTCATTAATTACACCTATAAGAAAATTTATACAAATAACAAGTTTCTATTAACTGTGTATTACCATTTGTATCCTAGAACACAATATCCTTTCCCTTATAACCTGTGATTATAACATCGAAAAACTTCTATAACATAAATAACAGTGACGTAATACAACAACACAGTGACGTCATACAACAATAGTGACGTTACATAAATAACAGTGACGCTCACACAAACAACATTGACGTAATACAATAACAGAGACGTCATATGCTGACGTCATACAACAACAGTGACGCTACATAAACAACAGTGACGTCATACAACAACAGGGGACGTAATACAACAGTGACATCATACCTAGGAGCTTGTGCCATCCCGCCCTCAGTGACATAAGCAGGCATCCTGGCGTGATAAGCAGGATATTCTGAAGGTGGATAAGGTGATATTCCTGAATGAAGGTGATATTCCTTGAAGGTGGATGGTTCTTGAATGTAGATGTATTCTGAAGGTGGATAAGGTGAATATTCCTGAATGTGAATATTCCTGAAGGTGAATATCCTGAATGTAGATATTCCTGAAAGTGAATACATTCTCAGAATATAGAAAATTTGAGGTGATGTCCATGGCATATAATCCACCTGTCTCATGACATCCCGCAGAAGAAAAACAAACACACAAACAAACAAACGAACAACAAACAAACAAAACAAACAAACAACAAACAAACAAACACCATCAACTCCAATTAACTAAACCAGCTAAAATCTCACTAAGTTATTCTGAACCTAAAAACCTTGGTACCAAGATAAATAATTTCTCATCTATAACTCTCACTCCACAACAATTATAAACAACTTTATAACTCACAACTGTATTTAAACTTCTAAACCTGTGTGTGTGTGTCAAGAAGGAGTGAGAAATACTGAGGATGTATTTTAATGTTTACACACATACATACATACATACATGTCTCTCAATCAGCTTCACACACACACGCACACACACACACACACACACACAGCAGACTTCTCACCATCTCAATTTTGGTCTGCACAGAGATCGGCCTAACTTTACACCTGGATTTGAAAATGATCGCGTCGCCCCATCGTAAACTCTGAGATATATGGCTATTGATCGTAAACCTACCAGTGCTTATTATGTTGTAATGTTAGGTGTCTTTGCATTGATGTGTGGCCTCGGTATTGATGTGTGTTCCTTGGTCCTGCACTGCACTGACGTCCCCTGCACTGCCCATCCCTACACTGATATCCTGCATTGACATCCTCACTGACGTATCCTTACTGATATGTATCCTGCATTTGATATGTCTTTGTATTTGATGTATCTTGCATTGATGTGTCTGGTATTGATATGGCCTCGTATTGATGTGTGTATTGATGTGTTCGCCTCGTGGTGTACGTATTAATGATGATGTTATAAATATATATTTTTTTTTTTGGTTTCATATTCATCATTGAAGAAAAATATTGAAAAAATTATAAATAGCCTTTTTATTGAAATTTAAAACGTTACAAAACAAAATCAAAACAAAACACACACAAATCAATATTGTAGTCAAGATGATGTAAGAGGGGACCACACATTGAAGTTGATGGAGCGTAGAGAAACACAGGTGACTGACACACAACTTGTCATGCCAGGTGTCATGTGTTTGTAGGAATTTTAATTAAAAAACGAAAACCTTTGTTTTTATATAAAAACACTAGGGGAAAGCAAGGCAACGCCACAACACGAGTCTGGAAACATGACTGGGAGGAGGGGAGAAAGCACACCAGTTTTCTTCATAGTTCCAACACGAGTCTATCTGCCTATCATCTGGGAAATCACCATGGGCTCACTGACCCAACAGCCAGATCTTTTATCCAAGAGTTCACTGTCTAGTACCATGTTAGTACTTTACTAGTAGGAGGGAGGGAGAGAGGGAAGAAGAGGGTGGGGCAGGTGGTGGCAGGCGGGCCGTCCAGCCAGCCAGCCGTGCCACATTCCAACCTCACCTAACTCCGGCCACGTTTCTGAGGTAACATGTGAGCGGGCCCCATTCTGCCTGGTTAGAGTTTTACCTCTGGGTTTATCATGGCATTATCTCTCTCCACCCCCTCCCTCTCTCCTCTCCCTCTCTCCTCTCCTCTCTCCTCTCTCTCTCCCCACTCTCCTCTCTCTCTACTTAGAAATAAAAGATACAACACAGTATTGACGGAGTGGTGTAAGCTATTTTTGTATTAAAAGCTATCGAGTCTTGGGTATTTCCTTTGATCACTTAATTAACTTTTTTTTTATAAGACTGTTCCTTCAGAAACCCCCCCACCACACACACACACACACACACACACACACACACACACACACACACACACACACACACACACACACACACACACACACACACACACACATACACAGATCTCAGTAACTCGGCTCACTATTTACTTTCTATTTAAATCACCAAACAACCATTTCCTGTCACAACCCGACTCATCACTAAAATCAACAAATCAACCTAATCTAACCTAACCCAACCTAATCTAATCTAACCCAACCTAATCTAATCTAATCCACCCAAACCCAACCCAACCTAATCTAACCTAACCTAATCTAACCTATCCACCCCTAACCTAACTCTAATTCAATTCCAACCACCACCACCTTGAAAGTGCCTGTTTACTTTCCAGTCTTATATGCCTGGCTGGCCGCTGAATTTGAGCCCTTGATATTGTACAATACACGTCCTGTGCCATTATTTACCACACACCTTGCCCACCTGCCCCCCCGCCCCCATCTCTGTCAGTTTATATTACTTTATCTAATTCATTTTCTCCCTCTCATTACTTTCTTATTTTATGACTGTCTGTCTGTCTGTCTGTCTGTCTGTCTGTCTGTCCGTCTGTCCGTCATCTAAATCTAAGAGAAATGTCCCCAGCCATAACACAAAGACGATATTGCACACACACACACACACACACACACACACACACACACACACACACACACACACACACACACACACACACACACACACACACACACACACACACACACACACACACACACACACACACACACACACACACACACACACACACACACACACACACACACACACACACACACACACACACACACACACACACACACACCGTTGCTGAACTTAAAAATCTCTAATCCATCACAATAGACGTGTACATCCGTAATCCCAGACATTTACACAAACGCACTACACATACACAGACACACATACACACACACACACACACACACACACACACACACATGTACGCAACTACTTTCCAGCCTGAACCCATGGACCCTGGTCTCTACACATACACACACACACACACACACACTCCCATGTACACATAAGCACATGGTCTCCAATGCACATCCCACCATCTGTTCCAAAAACACACACCCATACACACGCACACAGAAACATATATGCTGCATGCACATATAGTACATGCTCAGATACACGTCACAAACCAACTTCTGTTAAACATATATAGGTCTCCACACACACACACACATACACACATACACACATATACACCATACAGACATAAAGACAGACACACACACAGAGTCAGGGGCTGGCTGACCCATTTATAAGACTGCGTTTCTGTCGACCACTAGACCCCGCTTAACCTGGCTGGGCATCTCTCTCTCTCTCAACACACAATGACTACTACACTTTAAATGGCTAATTCCAAACACCATAAATAATCTCTTAGACTAAACTAGTAGTCATGATGAATGAAGAGAGGCATGACAGAGGAGTTACATGTTATAGCGTTATAGAGCACTGTTATAGAAGTCGCGGTCCAGAAATGTGTTGAGAAAATGATATAGAAAACTTTGCTATTATAATACATGTGCCAGAGATTTCCAGATCCTCACTCTCCCTATCCCTCACTCCTTCCCTATCCTCACTCCTTCTATCCTCACTCCCTCATCCTCACCTCCTCTATCCCTCACCCTTCTCTATCATCCTCACCTTCCCTATCCCCACTCCTTCCCTATCCTCACTCCTTCCTATCCTCACCTTCCCCATCCCCACCCTCCCTATCCCTCACCTCCCTCATCCCTCACTCCTCTATCCCCACCCTTCCCTATCCCCCACCCTCCCTATCCCCCACCCCTTCCCCATCCCTCACTCCTTCATCCCCCACCCCTTCCCTATCCCCTCACTCCTTCCCTATCCCCCACCCCTTCCCATCCCCTCACTCCTTCCCCATCCCCCACCCTCCCCCATCCCCTCACTCCCCTTCCTATCCCTCACTCCTTCCCTATCCTCACTCCCTTCCCCTTCCTATCCCTCACTCCTTCCCATCCCTCACTCCTTTCCCTAATCCCTCACCCCTACCCCCACACCTCCCCCTTCCTAGAATCTCCCCACCCTAATAACACAACCTCACCCCTACACACTCCCCCTTCCTAGCATCTCCCCACCCAATAACACAACCTCACCCCTACACCTCCCCTTCCTAGCATCTCCCCACCCTAATAACACAACCTCACCCCCACACCTCCCCCCTTCCTAGCACCTCCCATCCCCACAACACAACCTCACCCCTACACCTCCCTTCCTAGCATCTCCCCACCCCTAATAACACAATCTCACCTCACACTCCCCTTCCCTAGCATCCCCACCCTAATAACACACTCACTTCTTACACTCCCCCTTTCTAGCATCTCCCCACCCTAATAAACCACAACCTCATCTCTACACTCCCCTTTCCTAGCATCTCCCCACCCTACTACATAACCTACTCCCCACACCTCCCTTCCCAGCATCTCCCACCCCACTACCCACTGCCCTCACACCCCCCCACCTAACTACACTAAAGGCGTGGTGGGGGCAGTACACAGCCCTTACATGTGTCATTAGCAGAGGCTCAGTATGTTGTTTGTTGTCCAGGGATAGTCTTCAGCATTATCTAGAGGGGTGGGGAAGGGGCAGAGTGAGAGTGGGTGGGGGTGAGGGTGTGAGGGGTGGGGGTGAGGGGAGAGGGATTGGGTGAGGGGAGGACATTCCCTTTACAGTATATATTCTCCCCCTGAGCCAAAAATGCTGTGTATGTGTGTTGGTGTCCGTCTTTGGTCTGTTTGTTTTTAATGGTATTCTCCTTGCTTACCTTGTCTTTCTGTCTATCAATTTATGTCTCTGTCTACCTGTCTTTCGCTGTCCATTTACGTTTATATTTCCTATTCTTCCGTTCATCTTTGTCTGTCTGTCTGTCTCTATTCTAAGTCAATTGATTCATCTCTCTTCATCCAATTATCACTGTTCACCTGTTGTTGTTCTTAGTCTAGCCATTACCACCTGTCTTGGTCTGTACCAACATCGTCCTCACCTACCATCAACAAGTGAGAAAAATGTTAGAAAAGATACGGCAGTGTATATTGCCAAAACCAAAAAAGAACCTAACCCATCTTGAGTTAAACTAACCTCAAATTTAAACCTGTTGATTTCACCTAACCTAACCTAACCTAACCTAACCTAACCTATCTGAGTTAAACTAGCCCAACTTAAACCTGATTTTACCTAACCTAACCTGATTTAACTTAACCTAACCTGATTTAAACTATCCTAACCCGATTTAATCCTAACCCATAACCAAACCAAATCCTAAACTAACCCCATTGACGCTGTCGTAATACAAACATTCACACGATCACCAATGAAATCTATCTGTAAGTACCTCGATATATTTTTGAGACATCCTGTATATAGATTTTAACCGCTATTGTTTTATATTCCCCCATTATAGATATGTTACATGATTGTTAATTATACTAGGTAATTAAATACAGCACTGATGATAGTTTACTTTATAATCACATAATTTGAATATAAGGTTTATCTAATTTGTTCTTTCTGTTACAGGTAAGTGTAAGTCATCTGAACACCTTATATTTTTGTTTTGTGAGGATGTTGTGTACAAACCAACACCCCTACAAACAAACACCCCATACACAAACACCCCCACAAAACAAACACCATACAAACACCCCACACAAACACCCCCACAAAACAAACACCCCACACACACACCCCACACAAACACACCCACACAAACACCCCACAAAAACAAAACACCCCATACAAACACCCCCACACACAAACACCCCCACAAACAAAAACAACACACCCACACAAACACCCCACACACCCCACACAAACACACCCCAATCACCCACACACAAACACCCCCACACCCCACACAAACACCCCACACCCCCCACACAAACACACCCCAATCACCCACATCAACACACAACTAAAACCCATCTAATCCGGAACACTCTTTCCCACGAACTATTGATCGATACAAACAAGGTCATTACACATACCCTTAACTACTTACAGCCAATAATAATACACAAAACAATAACACACACACAACAATAATAACACAAACAACAACAACCTCAATAACAACAATAAGAGCAACAACAAAACAATAATAAATAAATACAAACAGTACTATCTCGTCACACACCCTTCCGAGGCCAACATAAGAAAAAAACAAACAACAATTTAGGGCAGTGAGCTTATATGTGTCACCTGAGGACTATTATACTGTACTGATGGATGGACAGAATAATACCAACCACCATTACTACCATTACTAACCACTATTACTACTATTACTGACCTACCATTACCATTACCAACCAATATTACTACCATTAATAAACCACCATTACTACCATTACTGACCAATTATACTACCATTACTAACTCACTCATTACTTACCATTACTAACCATCATTACTACCATTACTGACCACCATTACTACCATTACCAACCAATATTACTATACTAACCACCATTACTTACCATTACTAACCACCATTACTACCATTACCAACCACCACATTTACCATTACCAACCACCATTATTTACTATTACCAACCAATTATTACTACCATTACTAACCACCATTACTACTATTACTAACCAATTATTACTTACCATTACTAACCACCATTACTACTATTACCAACCATCATTACTACCATTACCAAACCACTTCATTTTCACACATTACTAACCATCATTATCCATTAATAACCACCATTATTTACTAAACTAACCAATTAACTACTACAACCACCATTACTAAACCATTACTAACCATCATTACTCCATTACCAACCAATTATTAACTTATTACCAACCAATTACTACTCATTACTAACCACCATTAATACCATTACTAACCAATTATTAATACCATTACCAACTATTACTGACCATCATTACTACTATTACCAACCACCATTACTACCATTACTAACCAATTACCTACTATTACTAACCAATTATTATTACTATTACTAACCACTATACTACCATTACTAACCAATTACTACCATTACTAACCAATCATTACTACCATTACCAACCACAATTACTACCATTACCAACCACCATTACTACTATTACCAACCACTATTAATAACCATTACGACCACCATTACTACCATTACCAACCACCATTACCACCATTACTGACCACCATTACTACCATTACTAACCACCATTACCACCATTACCAACCAATTATTACTACCATTACCAACCACCATTACTACCATACTACTCCATCTACTTCATTACTAACCAATTATACTATTACTATCACCATTACTACTATTACGACCACCATCCTACCTATTACTAACCAATTATTACTACCATTACTAAACCACCATTACTACTATTACTAACCAATTATTTCATTACCAACCACCATTACTACATATTACCAACCACCATTACTACCATTACCAACCACCATTACTACTATTACTAACCATCATTACTACTATACTAAATCCACCATTACTACCATTACTGACCACCATTACTACACACCATCATTACTACCATTACTAACCACCATTACTACAATACTAACCACCATTATTACCATTACTAACCAACTATTACTACCTATTACTTAAACCAATTACTACTATTAATAATCCAATTACATTACCATTACCAAACCACCATTATTAATACTGACCACCCATACCAATACCAACCACCACACTACCATTACTAACAACTATTAGCTACTTACACAACTTACCTACTCCATTACTAACAACTATTACTCCATTACTCAAATTACCACATACCATTACCAACCAATTATTACTACCATTACCAACCAATTATTACTTACCATTACTAAACCACCATTACTCCATATTACTAACCACTATTACTTCCATTACCTACCACCACCATTTATTACCGACTAATTATTAATATATTATCGACTAACTATTACCTACCATTACTAACCACCATTACTACCATTACCAACCACCATTACTAATACACTAACCATCATTACTACCATTACCAACCACCATTACTACCATTACCAACCACCATTACTTAACATTACCAACACACCAGTACTAGCAAATATTACCATTATTCAACAACCACTTACTCGTTACTGTAGAACCACTATTATCCACAAACCACTACCACTACTATTCATTACAACAACCATCTGCAACCACTACTACTACTACTACTATCCACTACTGTCCACGCCACCACCACACTAACCACTATCAATTACTACCTACAAATTACCCAACCACCATCACTATTACCACTATACAACCACAACTAGCTCACTATTTCTACCTCCACCAACCATCTTCCCTGCAATTCACAACCAGCTACTATTACCTAACCACAACCAACCAATACTACCACAACCACAACAGACCAACCACCACTACCACAACCACTACTAGCACATCCACAACCAACCACCTACAATCCAACCACCACAGCCCATCACGACAACGAAAGGCAATTACTGGCTACGTTCTATAGCGTCTACAGGCCCAGGTAAACAGGTAGGTAGGTAGGTAACAGTGCCTCTCGTGTCCACCTCCCGCTGACTGCCCGCACTCTGACCGTCCACCTCCTGACCGTATTAACCCACACTACTGGAACTGCTGGTGTCATTCCTTACTGTTTTTATTTCACGCTGTTCTGGGGAGTGTTATTACCTGAGTGTGCGTGTGTGTGAACCGGAGACATACATACATACATACATACATACATACATACATACATACACACATACATACATATACATACATACATACATACATACATACATACATACAAACATACATAGTAGACAATGCAGAGAGACAGAGAAGCAGACAGACATAGAAAAGGAGAAAGAACAGACAGACAGACAGACAAGAAGGTCATCAACAGGACTAACATACGGACACTTGGTGACATGTGCAGACCCTGGGAATGTGTGTGTGTGTGTGTGTGTGTGTGTGTGTGTGTGTGTGTGTGTGTGTGTACCAAGTCCTCTTCTTCTCTACTTATCTCTTATCTCACTCTCTCTCTCTCTCTCTCTCTCTCTCTCTCCTCTCTCTCTCTCTCTCTCTCTCTCTCTCAATTCTCTTTCTTTCTCTCTCAGTCTCTAAAAATCTCTCTCTCACCAAAAACCAGTATCTCTCTCTCTCTCTCTCTCTCTCTCTCTCTTCCTTACCAATTATATATTTCCTTCCTTCCTGTCTGTCTGCTCTGTCTGTCTGTCTATCGTTCACTTAACAACATAATTCCCCCAATTTCCTGATCCTAACAAGACAAGTAGAAAGTAATTGTCAATAACAATATATATTAGAAAAGTTGATGATGACGACAACACAATCAGTATGGAAAGTACCCACACTAAAATCATAAGGGGAAAGTACTTGGTGATTCAATAAAAGAATTAATCTAGGAAAGTACTGAATGTTTTTTTTAAATTTCTAAGAAAATACTTCAGAAAGTACGAAATGTTAATAAAAGATCAATAAAAGAAATACTTGATCCACGGAAAAGTACAAAATGGATATATGATAAACTTGAAAATGAAAGTAATTGATCTGACAAAAAAATTACTTGAGAGAGAGAGAGATAGACACACACACTAACAGCACAGCAGCTTCACACTGCCACAGCTAATGCCCAAAGCTAACCCGGAAGGTCAGAGAGTAGCTACCGACGGAGGCTATGTAATTTGATTTATTTCTGATGTTTGTTTATTTTTTGCGGGAGGTGATGATAGTGCCGGGGAGGGGGAGGGGTGGAGGAGCTTGGGGGGAGGTGGAGGGGTGAGGAGCTTGGGGGAGGGAGGTGAAGGGGTTGAGGAGCCTGGGGGAGCCTGAGGAGGGGGAGGAGCTCAAGTGGAGGAGGAGCTTAGGGATGGAGGGGTTGGAGGTTGGAAGCTTGAGGTGGAGGGGTGTTGGAGAAGGGAGGAGAGACACAATGTATAGGGTCTTCCGCTGCATGGTTCCTCCTCTCTCCTCAGGTCCTCCTGCTCATGACGACCTGCATTGTTTCCACTTGGTCTTGTTCCTTGGAGCCCTTCCTTCTCTTCCTTCCCTCTTCCTTCCTTCCTTCCTTCCTTCTCCTCCTTCCTTCCTTTCCCTTCCCTTCCTTTCCCCACCGCCCTTCCAGGTCTCCACCCCAACTTTCAACCACCTTAGATGGTGTGAGACAGGGCAAGCAAGGTGGGGTGGGGTGGGGGGGTGGGACAATGGGCAACCCTCCTCCTCCCCCCACGTTATCTAGGGTGCTGATTGGTGATGATTACTAAGATAACACGAGCACACCTTCCTATCTGTTATGAGGGGCGTTATGGCTCGTTACTCTGTACCTGTGTGGGCGTGGGTGGGGTGTGGGCGTGTGGGGGTGTGTGTGGTTGGGTGGTGTGTGATTGTATGTATGTAAGTGTATGTATACAAGGTATGTATGTATGTATGTATGGGTGAATTATCTCATGAAACTAAGATATCTTAACCTCTGAGTACAATAAATACACCCTTGAATGTTGTCCCATGGGTACAAAGACTAATCCCTGAGGATCACCATAACATTCTATATGTACTCATGGGATAAAATCATCGTACTCAAGATATTAAACACTTCATAATATCTCACCACGTTACTTATAATATAGAATGTATAGACTAGGGATATGTGGATATAGTACACACAGGTAGACAGACAGACACTGTACTCGACCACCTTCACTTCCCAAACTTAAAGTCAGGTACACATTCACGGATACCCCAAGCTCAGAACCAACGGACACTTGAGACAAAGACGAGTTCTGTATCCACTACCACTACTTCCAACTACCAATTTCACTTTAGTAAATCAAGAATTAACGATCAATATCCTTAACGATTATGATTGTAAGTAATGTCATTTAACTACTAATACGTGTCACTTAACGATCTGGATCATAAGTTACGTATTAAACTATGTTAACTAAACACTGCTCATTTAGATAACTACAACCATTACAACAACTACCTTAACGATGCTACGAGGATAATGGCAGCTACTTGTATATTTTTTACTGTAACTATTCCTCCTTATTCTTTATGGCCTTTGAACAGCATGTATATATACCCACTATGTATATATAAACACGATGCATATATCCAGGGTGTATTCTGGGTCCGAACATGCTTTATTGTCATGTATATTTAGAGGAATTATTATTGTAAGAATTATTCTAAAGTGTAAATACAGTTACCTTCCACTTGTAAATTATTCTAAGGTGTAAATTAAACAAAGTAAAACAATTTCTATCTTGTAAATCATTCTGAAATAAACATTCCTAATAACTGTAAAAAAGGTTGTAAAATTCCTCTAATGTGCTAAATTATACGGAGAAAACATTCACTTTAATGTAAATAACCTAGACAGACACATTTATCCTAGTGGATTTAAGGTCATGGTTGTTTGGCCGTGTGCACCAGGTGGCCTCCATGAGATAAGCATGCCAGACCAACTAAAAGTGTCTGTGTGTGTGTGTGTGTGTGTGTGTGTGTGTATGAGGATGCATGAGACTAGCCTTCTGTTATTACTACTACTCCTACTGCTACTATATTATTTTTACACCGGGACTAACATTACTGCACGGCTGCCACACACCACCATCCTATCCACCACCACCACTACCACCGCCCTACCCCACCCTCCCACCACCTACTATATTCCTACTATCCCCCACCACCACCCCCTACCACCTACCACCATCATCATACCACTACACCCACCATCTGTCACACTTCACCACCATCACCTACTCACCCCCCACACACCACCATCACCCACACCTGCCACCATCACCCACACCCCCCACCACCACTATATGTTCATCACACCTACCCACCACCACTCACCACCATCATCTCCACCACCACTACCACCATCACCACACCCCACACCTCCCACACACTAATCTACTATATTACCACTATCACCCACCACCACCTACCCCCACCAACCACCACCACCACCACCATCGCCACCCACCACACCACCACCATCAACCACGCCACCTCACCACCACCCCACCCACCTACCCACCACCACCACCATCATCGCCACCACCACCACCCACCACCCCCCCACCCACCACCACCTCCCAGCCTAGATATAACCTCTCGTACTCGTTATTTGTTGTTATTGTAGGTAGGTTGTAAGTCACCCCTCGCTCACAGCACATCAGTATACAGTAGAGACGCCTCTCTCACCCTAGGCAAGGAAGTGTCATGCGGGTTTCTAAAGAAAGTCCTGGCCGGATCCTCTGAAGGCCTAAACGCTAAATCTATATATATATATATATATATATATATATATATATATATATATATATATATATATATATATATATATATATATATATATCTCTCGACCAGGATGTGACGACACTAACACACCAACCGCACTTATACACTAACGCACACAATTTTTAACAGTTTAGATGGTTCTCAGAAGCTCGCATTGAATATTATTAAAGGTTAGCAGGACTGAAGAACTAGGAGAGTGACCGTGTATAAACTATATGTATACACTCTATGCCTTTATTATTCTATGTATACACGCTGAACTAATGTGAGCGTGTATGAATTTGACTCACACACACACACACACACAAAGAACTAGAGAGGACAAAGGAAGTAAAGCAACATGAAGTAAAAGAAAGAAGGAGAAGAAGAAGGAAGAAAAAGAAGGGTTTATAAACAAGTACAGGCCAAAAGGAGTCAGAAATATCTCCGCAAGAGAAAATGGGGCCAAGATACTGGGTCTGTCTGGGGTATGTTGATGGTGGTGCTGTAGTTGTTTGGTTGTTGTGCCTGTTGTTGTTGTTGTATTTGTTGGTGTTGTATTTGTTGTTGGTGGTGCCTGTATATATGGTTGTTGCTTGTAGTTGTTGTAGTTGTTGTTGTTGTTGCTTTTGTTGTTGTTGGTGGTGAAGATCACCAACATTACTGGTTGTAGTTGTTGTGTAATAATTGTTGTATTTTGTTGTTGTTGTTGTTGGTGGTGGTAGTGAGTGTTATTATTGTATTTATTGTTGCAGTTATTATTATTGTAAATTTGTTTGTTGTAATTTCTATTGTTTTTCTTCTAAGTGTTGTTGTAGTTGTTAATGTAGTTGTTATTGTTGCTATTATTGTTGTGAGTTGTTGTGTTTACAGCTGTTGTTCTGGTTGTATTTGTGATTGTAGTCGTTGTTGTTATTAGAAATATCTGGGAGTTTCTCTAGTGTTGTTGTTGACGTCCCGCTGCCTCGTGCTGATGATGACCCGGTGTGTGTGTGTAGGGGTGTGTGTGTGTGTAGTGTGTGTGTGTGTGTGTGTGTGTAACAAAAGGTTGGTTAGTGGGGAAAAAGGTCAGCAGGGCAGAGTCAGTTGCCCCCCACGTCACACACACACACACACACACACAAACACCTACCTCCCCGCACACTTGTTCCTATCTGAGCAGCCTATAACTATAAACTATAAACTACCAATTAGGTGGGGTAACTAGGTCGAATTTGCTTGCCACTGAACAATCGTTAGCCAGCAATTAAGATGAGTAGTTCATCTATTTATTGGTGCTAGTGCTGCCATGTACTGTTGTTGTTGTTGTTGTTTTGTTTTACAGCGGAGTTAAAGTTAGATCATTGTTGTCTGGTGGCGCCATAACACGTCTCGTTACGCTACCGCTAATGACATAATTAATGACCCTGCTGCACCAATCACAATGTAGGTCATCATTTTCTCCTCTCCCTCCCTTACAACCAATAGCAATGTTATTTATTAATATACAACTTCACATTGCTGATAATGGTTGTTAGGGTTAGTTAGTGTTATAGATTCATTAGTCTTTTTTATCTAAACTGCAATAACCACAATCCAGTTTGTTTCCCACTACCATCACCACCACCACCTACCGCCACCCACTACCACACCACCACTACTACCACCACCACCACCACCACCACTACCACCATCACCACTACCACCACCATCACCAGTAGCCATTACCCTTCACTAATATATCACCACTGCAGGCCGTCACCTACCACCATTAATCACTGACACCTCTACCACTATTGCAGCCTCACACCACCATCACCACTACCACCATCACCACCACCACCACCACCACCACCACCACCACTACCAGTAGCCATTACCCTTCACTTCTTCTCTCACCCACAGCAGGCCACTCCCACCTACCACCATTAATCACTGGCCCTCTACCACTATTACCAGCCTCACCACCACCATACCCTACCACCACCACCACCATCACCACCACCAGCACCACCGTACCACCACCACCATCACCACCACCACCACCACCACTACCACCATCACCACTACCACCATTACAGTAGCCATTACCCTTCACTTCTTCCTGCTCACCCACTGCCCTCCCCACCTACCACCGTACAATCACCCAGCACCACCACCTATTACCAGCCTCACTACCACCATCTGCTACCTCTACTACCATCTGCTTTCTGCTATGGCCTACAAGATTAATCACCAATGACTATGCCTCCTTTACCATTATTACTACTAGTTTCAGTTGGGTTCCTTTCTACTGTTTCTTCCATCTATCACCACTACTACTACCTGACTATCAACCATCTTACTACAGCAGCTACCACTTACATCACTACAATGTATCATGCTACCACTACTACCGATCCTACGTGCGTCACTACCACCACCATCACACAACCACCATACTTCACCCCCATCTACAATTCCTTCCCCAACCAGTTTAATAAGGATTAAGGCAGGTGGAGGAAGGTGGAGGAAGTGGAGGAATTCAAGTGGAGGGTAGATCTGAACAGCTTCACTTGAGCACATTAATAAACCCTGAAAATTAATCCCGGAAGTATTTGGGTGCTAATTTGGGTTAATGGTTGAGTAAAAGGTGACCTGACTGCTAGAGGTTGCGGTGAGTTACGGGAGAGAGAGAGAGAGAAAAAAAAACAGCTTATTGTTTGAAAAATCAGATATATACCATATATATTTTCTATTTTAAAACTTCCGCTGCCGTCAGGGAGAAATTAGAATAATCATCATATAAATGTAAATGACAGGATGAAGATGTACTTAGGAGAGAGACTCTGGCTACGACAATAGGCGTAAAAAAGAAGATATATGTAGGCAAGAGCATAGTCACCGATGCTCTTTTTTGTTGAATAACCGCCTCAGTCCAGTCGTATTGTGATCGTCATTTGTTTCCTTGCGAAGCTTGTTGCTTGTTTTTGGTGTCGCTGTATCGTGTGTAGAGAAAGTTTGCCCTAGACTTCTGCCTTTGTAGTAGTAGTAGTAGTAGCTAGTAGTAGTGAAATCCAAGCTCTGTCTGGGGAATTGCTAGCACAAACCACATGCAGCCTTAGCTGCATTCACCCATAGTCAAGCATCATTGGAGACTTTACCTGATGCGTACTATCCCCTAAATATCGGATTCTCCTCACCCTCTGGAAGAAGCTATCAGTGTCAATTTCATTTCCCTAAATTAGTGGCTTCCCTGACTTAACCCCAGCAGAAAGAGCACTTCTTGCACTTCCACCAAGACTGGGAGGATGGACTGTAATCAGAGGAATTGCTGCCACCCGAACATCAAAATTCCTTAAGCTCACGGCAGCCCTCACAGACCACATAATAGCCAGAATGCAACAAGAGTTGGATACCGGTGAAATAAATAAGATTCGTAGGTCCATTACGACAGATCGTAGCACTGCCAAAATGATGATTGCAGCAACTGTTGCTGCGGGTACCAGAATTTGAGAAAAAAAAATGGGCGCCTCCAGACTGGTTAGCTTCACGTTACCGATAAAGGGCCTTTATGGTTTTCGATGCTTAATAAACAAGAATTTACAGATGCCATTTAGCTGGAGTACGGTCGGCCAGTAGAAGGTTTTGCCCTCCCAATGCGTGTGTGGCTCTTCCTATGATGGCGATCACGCATGAATTATTCGTCTGAAGGGGAGCTTCATAGCCATGAGGCATGATGAAGTAAGGGACCTCACCGCAAATATGTTGAAATTGCCGGGGATGTCATCGGGTAAACCGACCCTCCCTTCCACTGGATGGTGAGATCTTTTCCAACACAGGACTTTAAAACCTCTAACGAAGCCCGTGTGGACGTCAGTGCTCGAGGATTCTGGACGCAGGGAGACCAGCGAGCTTTCTTTGACATCGGGATTTTTTGATCCCTTGTGGCCGCATGTCACCATCAGCCTGGCTCTCGATGCTGCACATAGGAGGAACGAGAACGACAAAGAAGGGCATATGGGGAGAGAATTCAAAGCGTTGATCAATGCAGCTTCACTCGTCTAGTGTTCCACAGCCTCTGATGGGATGGGACCAAAGTGCAAAGATGTTTCTACGCCAGACTCGCGGGTGATCTCCGAACAAACAGCAGCCAGGATTTATGTTACAGCCTGGATGAGATGTAGCAATGCGTAACTTCTA
>NW_024714065.1:0-10593 GCF_018991925.1 Homarus americanus
GTGCAGTGATAGTTAGTGGGCACACAAGGCCCATGACCCACTTGTTATGTGCAGTAATAGTTAGTGGGCACACAAGGCCCATGACCCATTTATTATGTGCAGTGATAGTTAGTGAGCACACAAGGCCCATGACCCACTTGTTATGTGCATTGATAGTTGGTGGTTACACAAGGCCAATGACCCATTTGTTATCGGCAGTGCGAGTTAGTGGGCACACAAGGCCCATGACCCACTTGTTATAGAAAGAGAGTTGGTGGGCACATGAGACCCATGACCCACTTGTTATATACAGAGAGTCGGTGGGCACATGAGGCCCATGACCCATATCATGAAGATAACAAACTCTCATGATTATTGTTATCAATTATATTATTGTTGATGAAAATTTTGCCTCATCCTTTCAACAGAGAAAAAGTTTTATACAACTAAAAGATTCTACAAATTAACTTTGATAAAAAAATGTATCAATTCCCCAACAAAAGTTGTTAATAATAAACTGTTAATTATAAAACAATTTTAAAACTGACCTCATACTTATACATTAGATTGACAAAATTATACAAAATACTGAAACTGAGATAAAACTTACTGCTTGTGGTTGGGCACTGCCGAAGCTCATTGATCCCTGTAAAAAAATAAGTTGTGTTAAACCAAGTCGAGTTTCTAACAGTGAAATGCGTGTATTACCTGATGACTAGTTCCAAGCCTCAGATTTCTGGCTCTATTACACGAAATATACATGAGAAATATAAATCACTGACACATTACAAATATTTCAAGTAATATACCTCCATGTACAGGACACCACTATGGCACCTTAAACCATTGGGCGTCACCGCCGTTTATAAACTATGCTGTTTTTACTCATCTCCCGGCCTCACTACAACCTAAATAAGTGAACACGGGACTAGTGGCAACTGTCCTAGGCACCGTGATGTCTTCTTGACACAGACACACCAGCATAAAACACTACATAATCATTCATATCTAACTTCCAGAGAATATTGTGTTGTGTTCAGTGACGTGAGGTAGTGTGAAAGAAGGACTAATGACAACTGTCCCGGACGCATGGGGAGGACAGACCTGAGGTAGCCTGACACACCACCTCATACTCCTGTGACCATCACCACCACCTTACACAACCACACCCTGTGACCACCACCACCACCCCACACCACCCATCACCATACTCCCACCACCACCCACCACCCCCTCTCTCATGACCACCAACCACCATCACCACCTCACACCCACCCATCACCACACTCCCCCTACCACCACCACCACCACACCTATCACCATACTCCCACCACCACCACCACCACTCTCTCATGACCACCAACTACCATCAACACCCACCCATCACCACACTCCCACTACCACCACCACCACCTCACACCACCTATCACCATACTCCCACTACCACCACCACCACTCCCCTCTCATGACCACCAACTACCATCACCACCTCACACCACCCATCACCACACTCCCACTACCACCACCACCACCTCACACCACCTATCACCATACTCCCACTACCACCACCACCACTCCCCTCTCATGACCACCAACTACCATCACCACCTCACACCACCCATCACCACACTCCCACTACCACCACCACCACCTCACACCACCTATCACCATACTCCCACTACCACCACCACCACTCCCCTCTCATGACCACCAACTACCATCACCACCTCACACCACCCATCACCACACTCCCACTACCACCACCACCACCTCACACCACCTATCACCATACTCCCACTACCACCACCACCACTCCCCTCTCATGACCACCAACTACCATCACCACCTCACACCACCCATCACCACACTCCCACTACCACCACCACCACCTCACACCACCTATCACCATACTCCCACTACCACCACCACCACTCCCCTCTCATGACCACCAACTACCATCACCACCTCACACCACCCATCACCACACTCCCACTACCACCACCACCACCTCACACCACCTATCACCATACTCCCACTACCACCACCACCACTCCCCTCTCATGACCACCAACTACCATCACCACCTCACACCACCCATCACCACACTCCCACTACCACCACCACCACCTCCACCACCACCATACTCCCACTACCACCACCACCACCTCAATACCCACCATACTCCCACTACCACCACCACAACTCCCCTCTCATGACCACCAACTACCATCACCACCTCACACCACCCATCACCACACTCCCACTACCACCACCACCATCTCACACCACCCACCACCACACTCTTGTGACCATTATCCACCACTACCACCTCACACTACCACCACCACTACACTCCCACGACCAACAACCACCATCACCCACCACCCCACACCACCACACTCCCATGACCAACCACCACCACCACCTCATATCACCCACCACCTCACACCTACTACTACTTTGCTGTCACTCAGAATCAAGTATGACGATCATCCAGCTATGATACAATGATATGAGTTATTAGGGATGTCACCTAGGTAGGTGAGTTTTGAAGTAGCTAAAGACGCCGATACGGGACAGGCAGTGTTGTTCACATTCGTTGCACATGTGGATGGCTGCATTAAGTGCGGGAGGGGCAGTGGCAGAGTCTTTCCGGCGTTGGTGCTTATCTACCTCGGTTTCCAGTTGGGCTAACTCGAATATATTGACAACTCGTGTGGTGATCCTCCAAGAGTTACGTTTACTATTTGTTAGGTGACTGAAAAATGGCTGCTTTGGCAGTCTACTGTTGTCCAAACAGGAAACATGGCCAGTCCAGCGTAGTTGTTCATGGATAATGGTAGACTCGATGCTCCTACAGTTGGTGTCAGCAAGAACACTGCAATTTGTTCTCTTGTCTTCCCTGCTAACACGGAGGATGGAACGTAGAGTGCGTTGGTGAAAGTTTTCAAGTGCCTTGAGATGTCTCCTGTATGTGACCCATGTCTGACTGCCATATAACAAGGGGGTGGGAGGGACCACTGCTCGATATACATGCAGCTTTGGAGATAGTTTCAGCTCCCTACAGCTGAAGACACGGTTTGGGAGTCTGCCAAAGGCTTCAGATGCACATATGATCTGATGCAGAATCTCTTCATAGATGTCTGTGCTGGTGGACAGGTGGGAGCCGAGATACCGATAGTGGGTAGCATTAAGGAGGGTAGTACTGTTAAGCTGGAAGAATGGTGGAGGTGTGTCTGAGCCAGGGGCAGGTTGAAAGAGAATCTGAGTCTTAGTACAGTCGGAAACCATATTCTCTAGCCCACCTGGGTGGGTGCTGGAGGTTAGTACAGTGTCCTTTCTGGACTGGGGCTCTTAACTATCACGAGGAAACACACGCACGAACACACAGTCATAGTACAGCTGTATAGATGATATTATGTATAAATATTGTATATGGCATTTTATAATCTGCATTACCTTCTTTATATATGAACACGAACAAAAATTACCATAGGTTGTAGTTACGAAAGTATGAATGGAAATAAAAACTTCCAAACCACCCAGTGAGTCCACACAGTGTTTACAGCGCTTGTGGCCAGACCACGATGATCCCACCACACCCCATCTATATCTTTTATTTCCCATCATTCTCATAACTATATGAAAAATCGTGTTTAATTTAACTATATATTTCAAGAACCTTAAATTACATGTGGATCAGTCACTCCTCATTTGACACACTTATAGTGTAATACTTTGACCATCCCACCTGGGCACATGGAGGCCCACGGTAACTCTCACGGGGCATCATCCTTGCATTTGTTGAGAAGAGTTAAATATATATATGTAATATTCAGAAATTTCAGAGTAATTTCGAATGCCCAGCCATTGGCGATACTGAGCATTCAAGGTCGTCGGAGGGAAGAGAGCGCTCCCTGCACATAGCGAGAGTTTGTGGAACTATATGATATTAAATGTAATTTGCCGAATTAATAATGATGCGAGTCATGAAGTTATGGGACTATTATTGAATTTGAAATTATTATAGATCGTTTATCAGTCTGAATAATGTTATGGGTGTCCCAAGGAGTTATTAGTTAGGCGGAAAATATGTCACGTAGGCCTAAGCTAACGCCTTGAGAGGAGACGCGACGCTGGCTGGTCCTCAGTCACGGGGAGCATTCAGACAAACAAGACGTCCCTGCGCGTCCGTCACAGAAATAGTCACGTGGCCTAGTCACCTGTGCTGCGCTATTGCAGTATAACAAGTAAGTCTCATTCGATCTCAGACAGGGTTAGATAGGGCAGTGGTAAAGTTAACTAGAGCTAACAGTGAGTTCATTTCAGGGTTTCCATCAGAACCCACTTGACCGGAGTTGACCGGAGTTTGACTGCGAGAGATTGACTGCTGTTTGAGACTGCCGTTGATGATTGAGGGTGGCGATTGTCGCCATTGGACCGATCAGTGTAGGCCTGTCACTGTTTAGCGGGGTATCAAAGGATCTCTTGAGGGAATCTAGCCGTTTGGGTGCCCAGCTGACGACGGGACGATCGTTGGGGCATCAGCCCTCCTCTACCTCGGCTCACAACCCCACATGTCTCGAGCAGCTTAGTGAAACCCTCTTGCTAACGGGAAGCTAAAGCTTCTCTTAACTGTACAAGGTCTGATTGGCTCACTCCCTTCCGCTTTATGGATGTACCGTAAAGTGAAGCTAGCTGAGTGATACAGGGTTTCCACTGAGACCGTGGAGTCTAGGGGATGACATTTTACCCTTATGGCTGTATGTTGAGTTGGGGTGGTTCACAGTATTGTGGACCCAGTAATAAACCAATAATAGTGAATATATTTGGGTGTAGTTAATACCATTTCTCAGTTACTGATGTTATCTTGGCGTGGTTTAATATTTGTAATTTTGATGTATTGTTTTTTGAGTGTTTGTGTTATTATGGTTGAGTGGTATGTGATTTGATTCTTTTTATTTCATCTTAATTTTTCTGGTTTTGATTACTTTGTATGTTGATTTGAGAGTTGAGTGTTAGGGTTAGGTGTGTATCTGTTGGGGTGATATAATTTTGTTGGAGAGCCCTAAGGCCTATTCATTGTAGAGTATTGCTTTATTTTTATTACCATTTCTGTGACTGTATATTATTGAAAATCTTAAGGCCTATTCATTGTAGAGTATTTAATTTCTTATTTTTTTGTTCATTTCTCAGTATTATTATTTGTTGTGAAAGCCCTAAGGCCTATTTACTGAGTATTTAATTTCTTCTTTTTAGTGATTCATTTCCTATTGACATATTATTTTGTAAAAGCCCCTATAAGTCTGTTTTGTGTGCAAGCAGTATTTTCTAATTCTCAAATTTATTATTGTTGCCTTCTAATAATTTCTATATCATGTATAACTTTATTCCCAGAGTAGTGTTTAAGTTCAAGTAGGTGGCATATTGGTGTACCATTATTGTGAGTGTTTGTAGTGTTGGAGGAATAGTGCTCAAATTTTACAGTGTGTCTCATTCATCCCAGTCACAGACGCTTATCCTTCTACGGGTCATTGACAATTCATTTTGTTTAGTAGATTTAAGTGTTCTTGTGCTGGTTCGGGATTTTTCTCAAGGGGCGCTTCCACTGCTGCCATTACCATCTTATAATCTTTTATAAACTTAAGTCCAAAACCTAGCGTTGCAAATGATGAAGTTGGCTATTTTACTGATAGTTCTGTGGTTGGGATAATGGCGAATCATGGAGTGGATGGAAACGTAGAGAGTGTGACCCCAACTTCTACTCATGCTCGCTGTGGGAAGGGAGTTTCAGTTACACGTGGGGTTACTCGAGAAAGGAGACAGCCGGGGTTGTAGAGCGTTGAGAGAAGAGTTCGTGGAACGTATTGGGAAAGCTAGAGGGAAAGGGGAGAGTACCTGTGAAAGATTGGAACAGTTAGAAGGGAAGATCTGGGGGAAATGTCAGGGGTATGGGCGAACCAATCAGGGGAGTATGGGGATATGTACAACAGTTAAGGGTGGCACACACACAATTGCAACAGTTAGAGAAGGGACATCAATAACACCTAGTTCTGGGGGATGCACTAGATAGGGTAAAGACACAGTATTAATATCCTTTGATGATTGGACAATGTAGATGAGGTTTATTAATAGTAGAGGAACTAGTCTGGGGCTGGGTTGGTAATATAAGTGACAGTGAGTGACAGGGTAGAGGTAGGAAGTGGTTTGAGGTTTGATGGGCCTCTGGCTGCAGACGGAGACAGTCGGTCGATCAGTTCATAAAAGGCATCTTCACGGGGCCTCGGCGGATCGGCGTTATACAATGCTGGAGAGACTGAAACGGTGGGCGTTACTTGTTATTTGAAGCAGCAATCGGCGGGCAGACGGCCACGTACGACGCCATTCAGAGGTGATGAATCGAAACAAAGGGAGCAGCGCTTTGAATATTATGATGTATGCTCGATTTAAGCGATGAGTTGAACCACATGGTCAGTAATGTAATTCTCCTCGGGACAAAGGAGGAGAACAAAGCCGTATGTGGTTGTGGAGATTCAGAAGTGGTGGGTGGGGTTTTGGGGTTTTTTGGGGGGGGGGTGGGGTGTTTGTATCATATAAGATTTTGGACAGAGGGGCCACTTCAGTTTCAATTGCTGGAGCAGTTAGGATGGAGAGAGTGTCCCAAGGTGTGTTTCGGTGGCCAGTATCGAGTTGTAGAATAGCAATCTGGAAATGGCGTTCGGAGGTGGTTGAGGCCAGGCGGTCCCGCTAACGGTTTCCTGGCTCTGTGGATTCCACGGCGATGTTATGAATCAAGAGGCGGATATGGTCAAGCGTGGTTCGCATGACAAATTTAATCACAACAGAAGGTGTAGCAAAGGCAAATTCTGGTTGATGTGGTTTAGCAGATGCGGTGAAGTGTCGTTGGTTGATATGCTTTTCTACAGTTGGGAGTTGGGCTGCAGTGGTGTTTAGGCCCTCGAATAAGGGTAAAAGGGGGCGTCAGGGTTTCCAGTGCCGTGTGTGTGGTGTGTGAAGTGATGTTGGGATGTGAGGATAGACCCAGGGTGAGCATTACATGTTGGGTTGGGGGATGATATGGTTGCTGGGGAGGCAGAAACTGCTCAGTGAAATGCTTGCATGAGGTTGGCAGATTGCAGTGAGGTATCAGCCTGGGGTGTTTGATGACGGGAGGAAAAAAGCCAAATATTACGGGTATAGATTTTCTCGGTTGTCATTTGTGTTCAAGCCAGTTCAACAGTGGTGGTGACCTCAACAATGAGTTGGATGCCTGAGGTGTGAATAGTGTTTGTGACTTGGCTGTTGGTGAGGGTGTTGGTAGTGCTCTGTAAAAGTCGTAAGAACTTGGGTAGTGGCGGATTTGGAAAGTGGCTTCTGGGTGAATTCGTGGAATATCAGTGAAGAGGTGTGATGGTTTTTGTGTGGGGTTGGTTTGGTTTGTGTTTTTTTGAGAGTTCAACCCTGGATGGCTAATGAGGTTTGAACGAATGCCAGTTTTGAGGTTGGTGCCTTAGGAGGATCTCAGCAGGTGCAGAGGTGAAGCAGCATTATTGGTTGTTGATCAGGGTATTATGTGGTAGTGAGGAAAAGGGACGGTTGCATTGACTATCGTGACTTAAATAAGGTCCGGTCGATCACGTTTCCTCTGCCTAGGATAAATGAAACTCTAGAATCTCTGGCCGGGGGGCGTTTTCAGCGTTAGGGGATATGCAGATAAAGTAAAACCTTCAGACCGTCAAAGACTGCCTTTGGCACAAGTTCGGACACTTTGAGTACAGGCTGTGGGATTGTTAATGGTCAGGAACCTTTCAGAGATACATGGGGCGGTTTGGGATGAATTTTCTCTTCGTTTGTATGGCTGATGTGATGGTGTTTTTCAAGTTACAATAGATCAGCATATAAGTCAGATTGAGGAATTATTTTTGCAGGATGAGGGAGGATGCTTGAGTTTTAGAATAAATAATGAATCTTCAGTGTCAGCTGAAGGCGTCGTGATCCTGAAGATAGGAGTAGTAAGAGATTGGCCAGTCCCTCGGGCGGTGAAAGATGTGCGGTCTTTGTAGGATTCGCTCTTTATAGGTGATAAGGGTTTGCCCAAATAGCTGCTCCGCTGCATGCTTTGATGCATGGGAAATCTAGGTCGGTGATGAGGTGGAAGGCAGCAGCAGAAACTGAAAGACAAGGTGGCGCAGACACCAGTGTACCCAGATTTCACCAGGAGTTTATGGAAAGCAGGATGCAGGTTTTAGGCTAGGTCGTTTTTGTGAAGGATGGCAGGTTGCATCCGGTGTGCTATGCGGTCGGGGCCTGAAATCAGAACGTAACGTGAACAACTATAGTTCTCGTGGGTTGAGAGATGTTAGCACTCAATGGTTATGGATGAGTTGGGATTGTTTGGCGAAATATTTGTGGTCTACAGATAACAACCCCTCAGTCACCGCGAGAGGGCTGGCTGGGTGCCGTGGAAGGTGGGTGTGGAATGCGGATCTCGAGCAGTTTAACTTTTGCTAAGAGGTGCAACCGGGGAAGAACAACATTGTGGTGGATACTCTATCTAAATCCCGGCGGAACAGGAGAGAAATGGAGAAGGTACAGCGATGCGCAGAGAGAACAGGCAGAAGGAGGGAACTGTGGACGATGGATGGGCTGCGTAAGGAGCAGGAACTATATGACAAAACTGCGAAGATGGTTTGGTGAGGTGACAGAGGTGGGTGCATGTGAGGCGTTCTCAAAATGATGACTTCTTAAGATGTACCGAGCTGGAAATCTGGTGTGAAAGATGTTGTCATAGAGATGGAAGTCTGGAAGTTTGCCAGTGTTATCTCAAACTTGCAGGAGGCTTTGACTAGAGCCTGCCGGCGAGTTTGGGCATCATGAACGAGATCGACCCTATGCATGGCGGTTTATGTCTTGGTATGGGAGCAGTCTTGAGACTACGTAGCCAGCTGCGAGAGGTGTGGAGTAGCAAGATGATGCCAAGCAACTGCATTTACGGACGATTGAAGTTGCTGAAACCATTAGAGACACTGGCCACTTGGTTCACCTTGCTTGCTAGGACAAAGCGGCAAGAGTTGGAAGAGTGTCGAAGTAATGGTTGGCGTATGCAATCGTTACACTTGGGCCTTTCCACCAAGACCAAAGCCTCGACGATTGCTAAGATCTGGTGAATCGGATCTTCCTGGCAGTGGGTACTGGCGACTGTTGACCGATCAGGAAGAAATTTTGACAGTGCATTGGTCCAGAGCAAACTTGTGCCACCTTTGGGGTGAAAGAAATAAGGACGTCAGCATATCACCCACAGGAAATGGTATGGTGGAACGGTTCAATCAGACCCTGCACGGTCTGGCACTCCCTGGGGAGAGAGGGGAGAAAGAATAGGTGGCGACATCTGCAGGCAGTGGTGTCACAATATAGCGCGACTCCGCGCATGTGCCACGACAGGGTTTTTCCCCATTCCTGTTGTTTTACAGGAAAGAACCAAACCTGCCACCGTTTGACCTTAAGGCTGGAAGTAGACCCAGAGCCAGTGGTGGGAGTGGGTGATGGTGATTAGAGACCGGCAGCAGGTGCAGGAAGCAATGGAGATCAATGGTGGGAGAGCGTGAAATAAACAGAAGGAAAGAAGAGAAGCCCACGAGAGTAGCTGGGAAGTGGGCCAGGAGGTTTTGCTGAGGAACAATGTAAAAAATAGGCCGGTGTAAGCTGCAAAACCATTGGTTTGATGCAGATAGCACATTGAGATCCTAAATCAAGGCCTGGTTTATATCGCGTGTTGAGCCCAGTGGGGGAAGACTAGAGCGAGAGTGGAAAACCGGAGCAACGAGCTGCTCCAGCCTAAGGCATCCGGGGAGACAACCCAGCGATGGATGAATCTGAGGATGAAGACGAGGAGCCCCACCCCAGATGAGCAAGTTGAAGAGAAGTAGTTCAGAGAGGTCGATCAGGCCTCCAACTGAAAGACAAGAAGCCGACAAATTACAGTTTAAGGTGCATAGTTTGTCGAGGGTGAGTTGGAGGTAGAAGTGAGTAGGGCAGAAGGGATTGGAGAGATGGTTGGAGTCAGAGATGTGCCTTGAGTAGTGGTTGCTGTCATAGGCAGGATTGAGAATGCAGGTTGTAATGTCAGGGCCTCCCACTAATATGGACTGGTACATTGTCAGAGGTTAGTCTCTGCCAAGCATGAGGTTCGGAACATGGACTGGAGTAGTGTTTTGACACTGGTTCCTCTTAGTTCAAGGGCCAGACAAAAGCGAAATGTTTGAGATGGACTGGTATTGTTTTGACACTGGTTCTCTTGGTTCAAGGGCCAGGCCAAAGGAGAGCATGTTTGAGATGGACTGAGTATTGTTGACACTGGTTCTCTTAGTTCAAGGGCCAGGCAAAGGAAAACTTGTATGTTTTGTTTGGGCTGGTATTAATTTTGACATTGGTTCTCTAGTTAAGGGGCCAGGCAAAGGGGGCGTGATGGTCTGGTTGGTTTGAGTTGGGCTGAGCAGAAATAGAGTTGCTGGCTGCGAGTGGAATAGTGCAGAAGTTGAAGGTGGGTTCTAAGTTGTTCTCTCCTTTTGTAGAGGCAGTACTGTTTTCTTTGGGGGGAGCAATACGTAACTTCTA